>NC_046659.1:42081707-42084242 GCF_010883055.1 Belonocnema kinseyi
AAATAACTAGTATACTTTTACTTTCGGATCTTTTTTGCATCATACATATTTTTCATGGACAATAGACATAATATTTTTGCTTATATCATAAGAAATAATAAATCAATTGATTTTAAGAAATAATCTCTGTTTAAAGATGAAAAATTATTATCAATATTATTTTATTACTATTTATTATTATAAATTATTATTATTATATTCTTAAATATTATTAACATTATTATCATGTTATTAAATATATTGTCTTAAAAGGGAGTAGTTGATAGCGCCGTCGTACCAATCGTATTTTTAAGATAGGAAATGTATATTTCAGTGTATGGTTCAGTATCGACTAATTCGAGTTTCCAACTTCTACAAAACAAGTACGAGATTCTAGTATAGTTTTTTTGAAGTTCAAAACCTTTTGGGCTTTGAACTTAAAAAAAAACAAATGTTTCGAAACTTATCTGTTCTGTGATCTTCCCTGAGGACCGTTTCTGAAACTTGAGAGCAAACACAGCTTGTTTATAAATAACTAAATGATCAAATAATTGTTTTATTCATATAATGAATACTCATATAATAATGATATACAATAATGTAGGATTCAAAATGAAAAAAAAAATCAATTCCATATCTTATTAACTTTAAAAAAATCATTGAGGAGGAATAAGGCGCATAAATAATTAAACTCTGAAGTTTAAATAACTAAAAAAACACTTTTAATCAAGAATAATGGGAGCGAGGTTCACATAGTTTGAGAGACGGAAACGAACTGAGGTTTCGATGACGAATTCCTCGCCGCCCTGGGCCTGGCATGGCAACAGGGCATGTACCCGTACCGATTCGCATATCTCAAAGCCTTTGAAAACTCTCCGGCGATATCATTTGCTTACACTATCGAAGAAAAACATGAAATGAAATACGTGACACAGAGAGACCGGCAGAAAGTATATGAAATTAAATGAGTGCCGGCTCGATATATTCAATACTTTTCTCTAGGACTATAACCAGAAATATCTGGAAATAATTATTAAAAATAGCTAGGAAGGTGGTCGCCACTGTACCCCCCTGCTAGTGATTGAGTATATAAGAATATCAAATCACGATATAATATACATGTTATAAAGCACAAATTAAAAAAAGTTGGATGTTCCACGTTTTCATACACATTTCTGATTGGTGAACAGAAGAAACGTGACTTAGGCTTATAGGAAAAAGGGAGGATATTTTTTACAAAGAAGATTTGTTTAATGCACATTTTTCAATCGAGAAAGAAAGACAAAAACACAGCACTAGTGGAATCACACATGAAAGACTGAAATCATTGCACACTACACTTCACGAGAAACCACCCTGAAGGCGATCCGGGAATCTGACTCGACTGCCAGACTTAGTTTTGCTTGAAGGTGGTGATACTGCTGGAACTTCCTCTGGTTCTACTGTTTTGTCCGAAGCTGGAATCTCTCGGGCAGTATGTGGTTGTTCCTCCGAGTCAGCTATAATGTAAGCTGGCTTAAGGCGGTCCACACTAACTGTGATATTTATTCCATCGACTGTGATGACAAATGTTTTGTCTGTTCGGCTAACGATAGGATAGGAACCTTCGTAAGGATCTTCAAGAGACTTTTTGAATGTCGTGTCGACGCGCCGTAAGACGTGAGTACACGTAGCCAAGTCCTTGTAAAGGCAAACTGCTTTCTGTCCATGACGTGTTCCGCTAACAGGTCTTAGTTGTTGAAAATAACTTTGGAGTTCTTTAGCGAAGCCTGATGGCGTGGGTCCTGAGTCGTTTGATGAACGTGGAACCAGAAATTCACCAGGTAGGCGCAGTGGTTCCCCATACAGTAGTCCGGCAGTTGTGGCTTTCAAATCTTCTCGCCAGGCTGCTCGGAAACCTAGCAGTACTACTGGTAGCGTGTCAACCCAGTCTGAAGTCTGGTAACAGCGGATTGCCGCTTTTAAAGGTCGATGTATACGCTCGACCAATCCATTGGTAGCTGGATGATAAGTAGTTGTGCGAAGATGTCGAGTCCCAAGCAAGTGATTGAGTTCACTGAATAGTTGAAATTCGAACTGCTTACCTTGATCTGTCATAATTCGGAGGGGGGTACCAAACTTTGCGATCCAACCAGCAATAAGAGTTCGTGCAATGGTGGGTGCTTGGATGTCATCAACTGGAAATGCTTCGGGCCACCGTGAGAAACGATCGATGCAGGTGAGGCAGTACTTATATCCTCTTGAAGAAGGTAAAGGCCCCACGAGGTCGATGTGTACATGTTCGAACCTTTTGGAAGGAGAGGTAAACGAACCCACAGGTGATGAGACATGTCGAGAAACTTTGGCTTTTTGACATTGGATGCACGCGCGAGCCCATTGCCGGCAGTCGACTTTGATTGACGGCCACACATAGCGTTCTGTTATCAGCCTTACCTTGGCCTTGATTCCAGGGTACGATAATTGATGCAACGAATTAAACGCCACCCGCCGAAAAGGTTTTGTGAGAAAAGGTCTAGCTGTGCGGGTTGAAACATCACAGTAGACGGCTACTTCGGT
>NC_046659.1:42084342-42092393 GCF_010883055.1 Belonocnema kinseyi
CAGAATTTTATGACAGGGAGAAGATCCTGAAATGGCTCGAATGCTTAGCAAACTCGTATCACACTCAGAGACTTTCCCTTGCACTGAGAGGGTTGTGAGGCTTTCGATAAGTTTTTGATTGCGAATGTCGATCAATGAACCATAATGATGCAAGAAATCGACTTCGATTATCAGTTTTGTGACATTAGCGATCACGAAACGCCACGAGTAAGCTCGGCGAAGTCCGAAGTTGAGCGTGCGTGTTTCGAAACCGTACGTCGCGATGGTTGAATCGTTGGCCGCGTAAAGTTTGTACGATGTTTTGGGACGTCGTCCGCGTGTTAGTGCACGTGGAAAAACGCATAGGTCTGCTCCCGTGCCGACCAAATATTGCGTTTTCGTATCCCGGTCCGTAACGAAGAGGCGGCGAGACGATGGGCAAGGGTCGCTGGTCTCCATCAGCGCCGGCCCGCTTCGTTTCCCGATTTAAATGCACACGGTAGATTGCACTTCTTAGCGTCACTTCCGAAAGTTTCGTGATACCAACAAACACCGTCTTCATTATTTCGACGAGATCGACTTCTGCTGCGATCGCGGAAACGGCCGCGAGACGGAGACCGGCCACGATCTCTTGAACCCGATGCTACTTCTGACAACGTCACTGACACTTCGGCAATTCTGGTTGTTACAAGGGCGAGCTGCTGAAGCATGGCTTCTAAAGGTGCTAAATTTGCAGACACCTCGGAAACACGGGTCTTTGGCGTTGCTTCTGCGATAGCATCGGCGAGCTGTGCCAACTTATCAAGCTGGGCTTGGTCCTGGATTGCTAGGATAGCCTGCATCGACGTAGGTAGCCGACCGAGCCAGAGTGGACGCAGGACAGCGTCTGGAAAAACGTTACCTGCAAGGCCGCGAAGGTGTCGGAGGAACTGGGATGGCGTACGATCGCCTATTTCCTCATGCTCGAGCAAACGGCGTGTCTTTTGATCCTACGAGGCACTTAGTCGATTAATGAGTTCCGTTTTTAGTCTCTGATATGTTCGTTCAGGTCCAGGTGCAAAGGTTAAAATGTCGCGCACTTCAGCTGCAAATTTTGCATCTAGATTCCCGGCAACGTAATTGAACTTTGTTTCGTCTAACAGTACTCCCGCGAGCGCGAATTGTGTTTCCACCTGAGCAAAGCACATCTCTGGATCTGCCGGCCAAAAGGGTGAGATTTTCACTCCAACGCGGTTAATCGTGGCATAATTCGGAAGCATGAGGCTTGCGAGAGAAGAGTTAGGTGTTGTATTTTCTGTACAATATAAAGGCGAGGCCATCGTAGCCGTCGTCGCAACGGGCGTCATCGTCGTCGTGGTGGCTGTGGTTTTAGTCATTTTTTAAAAGTATAAACTCTACAGATGATAATCCTAGAAAGAAATCTGCACTTCACTAGCCTGTATACGGGCGAAACTGACTGTCACTGTATCAAAAGATATACACTTTTCACGGGGTCACCACTTTAAGGAGGAATAAGGCGCATAAATAATTAAACTCTGAAGTTTAAATAACTAAAAAAACACTTTTAATCAAGAATAATGGGAGTGCCGGCTCGAAATATTCAATACTTTTCTCTAGGACTATAACCAGAAATATCTGGAAATAATTATTAAAAATAGCTAGGAAGGTGGTCGCCACAATCATTTACTGTCAACTGGTCGGCGCTGCTTCTCCTTATCATATACCTATATTTATTCGCCATACGATTCTTCTGAATAATTTTTATAATATACTTTTTATAATATCATATATCCGTTGGAAAATTATTGACCTGATACTTGAGAGATTACTTACCAAATATGTTTTTTTATTTTCCAACTTATTTTCACACGAAGCGCCACATCGAGTTAAAAATTTGGCATAATAAATAAGAAGCAATAAGAATGGTGGGTCTGGTCCTAAATTTTAATAATTCTGAAAAAAGCAAACAAAACCATTTGCTACGAAAAACTTTTCTCATAATTATACAAATTTAGGACCAGACCCACCATTCTTAGTGCTTCTTTTTAGTATCTCAATTCTTCAATTCGATGCGGCGTTTCGTGTGATAATAAGTGGGGAAATAAAAAATGTGGCGATAAGGTAGGAATCTAGTCACGTGACCCACTCATCACATGGCCTTAAACAAAGATTTTAAAAACTATACCTGTGCCTTTTAGATGCTTCGGCCTCAGATAGATGCTTTCCTTAAATCCCTAATTAAAATGACTGAAAATATCGTAGCCGTATCTAAAACAATTGGAAAGCTACATACTGTTATAAAAATGCTAAAATATTTCAAGAATTTTAACTCGAGCTTTGAGGAAAGTATTTGACGAATTCCGAAGCGTCTAGACAAGAGGTCCTGCAAAAATATGCTCGCTAAGCGCATAGGCTCCTTCCTCTGTGTACCAGCTTGAAGATTAATATGTGTAATACACCTAAATCAAATTTGAACTGTGCTATTTTTTATTCGATAATTTACGAAGTCTCGCATGCAATTTTTTGTAGTTTTCGACAAAATTCATTTTTAAATATATCTGCCCAGGTCAAATACACTTTTATACATTTTTGGATAATTCCGGCACATTTAAATTACTAACGTTGATCAAATTTACGAAATTAGGTTGCTGCAAACGAATTTTAGCTACTTTTATGTTAAATTTACCAAACTTTTATTAATATTCAGAAAAGGTTTTTGAAAATTACAAATGGTGACCTGAAATTTCTAAATGGTAACAGAAGTATAAGTTATTGTGACAGAAAGGAGTTTGTCGTGTGTGCGTGCATTTGAGTTTTGTGAAAAATAATTGAAAAAAAGTTTTAAAAAAATTGTTTCTATAAATACACAGTACATTCGTTTTAAAATGACTTTCTGTGCAAATTTTCAGAACCTCAGTAACCTCGTGTTCGGCCGATGAGTTCAGTATAGGGACGCGTTTCGTTGCGAAGGCTTTTAGACTGTGTGCCCATCGTCTACGATGATCGGCTGAATCCGAAAAAGAAGAAAAAAGTTAGTGAAAAATATATGGTTTAATAATTCAAAAATATATGCAGCCTATATTTCTCCTAAACATATAAATATGAGGTCTACAAATTAATTTGGTGCCTTTACTTTAATTTCTTGTAGCCTTAGGTGAAGGTGTGGTGATACGTCAAACGTGCTAAAAGTGATTTCAGAGATCTAACATGATGATTTTTCAATTGGAATGCAAAAAGCATGCAGTTTCTCTAATGCTCCTTGTCGGACGACATAGTCTTCACTAAAGATTTTTAATGTTAAGGCCGCAGGGCAGCCTCTTATTATATTGTTTTAAAGTGCAAGGTCGGAGATCCCGCTGCAAAATTCGAAATGTATAATGTTCATGCAAAAGTCCAAATTCTTAAATTATATTGTTGTTAATTGTCCACTGCTGTAAACAGTTGCCATAATGATTTTAGTGCAAAGTTAAAAAACAGTGTCAAAACAGCAATTATTTATGGCATTTAAAAAATTTTTTTAAACATATTGTTTAAGACGCAGCAAGACGGCGATCGTTTTTGATTAGATTAGGATGGGCATTTTCATGGCAATTGCTTCAGTATAATTTAGTGCAAGTAATCCCTGCAATAAAGAAGTTTTACATGCGTAAAAAGGGATGATGGCGTCACAGAGTTTCATGACGATTCGGTTGGACATTTATGCAAAACAAGAAACGTTCATTTGAAATCTTCATGACATTATTATTAAAGCTAATTGAATTTGCCGATTTCATTTAGATTCTCACGATACAATTCTACTTCTCCACACTGAAAAAAATGATTAGTTGATCCAACTATTCAGTTTGTAATATATAGTACTGCTACTTTTTAGTTGGGAAAACCATTTAATCAGTTGCTGGTACTAACTGAATAGTCACTGCAACTAATGGAATTGTTGTACAAACTAAAAATAGCATTATCGGCTAATAAAATAGCAGTAACATATCTTACTAACTAAATATTTGGCTTAACTAACAATTTTTTAGTGCATGTGCGTGGCTTTTGTGACGACGGAAGGCCTACATTTGGTAACATTTTGTATAAGAGTCACCATCAAACTCTGTCACGTCATCATCCCTTTTTTCGCACAAAAAACACTTCTTCATTGCATTGATCACTTGCACTAAATTATACTGATGCAATTGCCACGAAAATGTCCATCTGAATCTAGTCGAAAATGATTGTTTCGTTGTCTTGCTGTGCCGTGCGAAATTTTTTAGAGCGAGCAAAAACTTGTTTGTGCCAAGGGAGCCATGGCAACCACGTTGCATAATGATTTAAATTTTACGCTCTTTATTTCTATGAAAAATTCGTCCATCAACTCGATATTTGCGAAAAGTTTAAAGGTAAGCCATCACTTTGACACTTTGCAGCGGGATCTCGAACTACTAGCAGTCACAAGACATTAAAATAAAGGCGCTGAATTAATTTGTGGACCTAGTAGATTGCAATACGATATGAAGCAAGTTTACCCGTACGTCGAAAGACGGTCTCTCTGGCAAGTATCACTCACTAGTTTTTCTGTTAGACTTATTATACTGATTATAGTTTTATATAAATTCAAGAACCGAAAAATGGTTTAATTGCTAGAAAAGTTTAGTTATAAAAGTGCAGAGAGCGAGAATCAAATACGCAACCTTTCGGCTATAAAGCCGAAGCGCTACAATTTCAGCTACCGTCTGATTAAAGTATATTTCGCCGAACTCTATACTGTTAGAAGTTTCTGTAGGAATTTTCAGAAACGCGTAACTTGAGTTTCATGCAGTATTTTCAAGAATGACAACTACAAAAAGCTAAGTCACATATTTTAGGAAATTCTATTGAAATTAAGGATTTTTCAGATAATATAACTTAAAGTTTCAAGGAATTAAACAATTTTTTAGATCTCCAATTTATACTATAATATAATAAGTATAATAAGTCTAACAGAAAAACTAGTAAGTGACACTTGCTAAAGAAAATCTTTTGTCAATCTTTTGACGTACGGATAAACGTGGTTCATATCGTATTGCAATATATTTATATGTTAGATTGATTAATGCTCATGATAGATTGATAGATTCTCGTCTATCAGACGCATCAGATTGACGAATTAACAAATTGTCGCTCTGTGACGCGAATGTCACAGAACTCAAACACAGTAAAAAGAAAATCTTAAAATTTAATTTAACTAACTTTCGGGATTGCCTTAAATTCATCAGATAACATAATTTATGATATAGAGGTAAACGTAAAGTCAACCTGTCTTGGCGGAGAGTAGTTTAAGGTCGAAAATGAAATTAAAAGCGGCATGAGTGATCAAAATTCTTCATATTAAGTGTGTAAAATAGAAAGTCCGATCCAACGTAGATGAATTTCATCAGATGCGGGCGGAACTCGCATTTACTTTTTTAAATTCAGTCCACTCAATACGAAAATTCATCTCGATCTCCGTACTCTTTGCCATGATTGCCTGAATCTCCGTATTATAGATCTTACTTTGCAAACAAAAGAAGGCGCACTTTGGCGCACTTTATTCAACAAAGTGTGCGAACATTAAGCTTCAGGCTATTGCTGACTTACGGCCGTCGCGTTTTTTTTTTTTTTTTTTATTACACCTTAAATTCGGTCGCTATATTAGCGGTCTTTAAGGTTTTCTTTTTTACTGTAAGCCTAATATTCTGCCCAGCAGAAGGTAGTGGCGCAAGTAGAGGATCCATCACCATAATGGACCACGAAGATATTAGCAACTTCTTCGAAGTCACCTCCAGGAGCAAGGCGCGGAAACTCGCCAAGCAGACCAATAACGCCTTCACCAGCACCTGCAGTAAACATGATATCCAGGGTCCGTAAGAAGACTAGCACCGTTCAAAAAGATTTACGAAGTCTAATACGGCTCAAGACGGCTAACGAAAACTAGCACCGTTCGTAAAGCCTAGTGGAAAATAGCAGTACTCGCCGATGGCTGACGAAAAGAAGCACAACTCGCCGAGCGGTAACGAAGTGTAGCACAGCTGTCTAACGTGGACAAAAAGTGACAATACTCGGCGAGCGATAACGAAGCCTAGCACAAGTAATACATCGCTGACGTAGATGGTTTTAACAGTTGCAATAGGATTGGACAGGTGTTTGCGGGTTTAATTTACCAGTTGTTTATCTGTATATTAATGTAAAATAAATTTTGTATGAAAAAATATATATTTTTAACATGTATGATAATAGACTTTGAAAATACGTTACTACATGAATTTAAATTAATTAATTTTATAAGCAACAGCTAGGCATGATACTATTCATCAGCGCTTAGCATGTCCTACTACTTTTCGTCAGGTTTTTGCGAGTGTTGCTACGATTCACTAGTGCTTTGAGAGTGGTGTTAGTTTTCGCCAGCGCTGTACGGGGCGTGCTTTTCTTCGTGAACACTGAATAAACTGTCTACGAACAATGCTATTTTTCGTTGGCGTTTTGAGAGTCAGGTTAATCTTCGTGAGCACCCCCGAGTATTGCTTAGCTTAGCGAGTGTTCGAAGAGTGGTGCTCCTCTTCTTTAATTAATTTTGAACCGTGCTACACTTCGCTAGGAACGTCAAACGGTGCTTGTGTTCGTCAAACGCTGAACGGCGCTAGTCTACGGACCATCGATATGGTCACCTCCCTCAAAGGAAGCAGTAAGACGTCACGAACGTCAGTGGTAAGCAAACCACTATTCTATAGAACCACAGCCATCGACCACTATCGACCTAAAAGTACGAATACAGCAAAAAATCTGCTGCACCTGAAAAAATTCGCCATATTAAAATCGTATATAACCTTGGGTCAGATGTATATTCTGTTCACGTTTCCTACATAGAGGACTACCACTCTATTATCAGCAATATTGAGAATCAAAAAACCTATGCCTATGCTTCTGGTTACTGTACCTAACACAGCACAATTTGAAGACTTGCTTAAACTACGGTCGCTTATTTTTATCAACATAAAATTGGAGCCGTGTCTAAAGCCTAAAGAAACTTTTCAGAGCTTCAATTGTCAGAGATTTCATCATGCTTCTGACATGTGCCATGCTACCCCAGGCTATGTCAAATTTGAGGCTTCTCATAGCAGCGCTAGCTACAAAAAAGATGCACAGGCTCCGGCCACTAGCGCTAAATGTGCTGAAAACCGCCCAGAAAACCTTAGAGGATGCCCTGCTTTTAAAAGGCGTCTAAGATCCATTGAAAAGTTCTGAAACGAAAAATATCCCAAAGAAAACACCTACCAGCATCTTATCCGTATCTTAGGTTATACCAAGTTAAGGTACTAATCAAGGGCTTACACTTTCTATCAGATACCCGTCACCGCAGAGTACTTCGATTTACAGCATTAAAGTAATATCAGGAGCATCTAAACCTAAAACACGCGAGACTAAATCCCAATATTAAACAACAACCAATAAAAGGATAGAATAACCCTCAAATAACAAAGCCTACATTCTCTAAAAGTCAGGCTCCACAAATCAAACAAACCTTAGAATTCGCATCTAATCAAAATGCAATCTCACAACGCATTAAAGTCAACTTGATCAACTTTATAAAAGGAGCCACAACTCTAGTCAACGGCATAATGGGGGCTGAAAATTCGAGGCTATACAATTAATAGTAAATATACAAACAGAGGAACAGCAATTTTAATTAAAGAAAATATCGTCCACCGCGAAACAAAAAACACTCAAAGCTACTGCTGGACATATAAAAATACATGGGAAGCCACATGATATCGCCTCGCTCTACCAGTCCACTCTACCCCTAGAGAATTTGTAAAAAATGATTACAAAAAATATTTAAACTTGCTCTCTCCGTAATTGCTGCACGTGATTCAACCGCTAAATATTTAGCCTGAAATAGCAAAATAACCAACAAAATTGCAGCGATGTTTAATGCACGCTACACATAAATGTGCTATGCTGCGCTTAGGTCTTGCAATATATTTAGGAGCTAAATCGTAGGCAGTTACATTTTACACTTATGCGAATATCAGTAGCTTTGGGCCACAAGCATACACGCGTTGATAAAATTT
>NC_046659.1:42092493-42093663 GCF_010883055.1 Belonocnema kinseyi
CTGCAAAGTCGATTCCGATTGAGAGTTCTTCGATTCTGGAAAGAGCATCTGCGACGACGTTGTTGCTTCCAGATATGTGTCGTATATCAGTGGTATATTGGCTGCTGAAATCGAGGTATCGGAACTGTCTTGGAGAACACTTGTCACTTTTTTGCTAAAATGCAAATGTAATAGGTTTGTGCTCCGTATACACAGTAAAGATCCTACCTTCTACCATGTGTCTAAAGTATCTAATGGATTTATATACGGCTAGTAATTCTCGGCCGTAGGCACCGTACTTGCGTTCCTAGGTACACAACTTCTTCGAAAAGAAACCCAGAGGTTCCCATGCGTTGTTTACTCGTTGCTGCAGTGCTGCTCCAACAGCGAAATCAGCAGCGTCTGAAAAAATGGCAAGAGGAGCTCCTGGTGCTGGAAAAGCTAGTTGAGCGGCTACTGCAATACTTTTCCGGGACTCTTTGAAGGCATTGACAGCTTCCTCAGTCCAGGTGATCACTGCATTACCTTTTAGGTTACCGTGTAGCATGTCGTTCAATGAAGCCTGTAGAGTTGTAGCATTAGGTATGCAAATCCGGTAAAAATTCAATGTACCTACAAATCGACGTAGTTCTTTAGCTGTTTTTGGTTGCGGATAATTCAAAATAACTTCGACTTTCTCTGGAAGGGGTCTAACACCGTTCTTAGAAACTTCGTATCCAAGAAACTTAACGGCGCATTCTACCCAGATACATTTTGATGGATTGATAAGAACTCCGTAGGTTTTGAACCGACCAAGAACTTGACGTAGGTGGAGCTCGTGTTCTTCTTCTGTTTTCGACGCCACGAGAACATCATCGATATAGCAGTAAACGAAATCGAGATCTCGAAGTACTTCATTCATGAAACACTGGCAGGTTTGCGCTGCGTTTCGAAGGCCAAACGACATGTACGGGAATTCAAATAATCCGAACGGTGTGGTGATGGCTGTTTTATGTATGTCCTCATCAGCAACTGGGATTTGGTTGTAGGCTCTCACAAGGTTAATTGTTGTGAAGATCTTCTTTCCGTGTAGAGATTGGGCGAAATCTTCGATGTGGGGTACTGGGTACCTGTCCGGGATGGTCCGTGCGTTGAGTCTCCGATAATCTCCGCAAGGTCGCCATTCACCTCCCTTTTTTGGTACCATATGCA
>NC_046659.1:42093763-42096424 GCF_010883055.1 Belonocnema kinseyi
CTTGCAATATATTTAGGAGCTAAATCGTAGGCAGTTACATTTTACACTTATGCGAATATCAGTAGCTTTGGGCCACAAGCATACACGCGTTGATAAAATTTAACTGTGCTCTAATCCTTGCAAATTTTGATTTTCTCTTTGTTGATCATGCTGCAAAAAAAGCATTGCTCAACTGATTATATACTATGTAATTATTAAGTAAGTTCTTCTTAATATGCAAAAAGACAATACAAAAATGAGTGTTAGGTATATGGATTATGAAATTTAAAATACTCTTAGAGGTTTTGGGTTAGCAGAAATATACGTTTTTCTTTATATATTGCTGGCTGTAGAAGTATGAAGATTAAATAATGTTATTGCCTTTAGGTACGAGGTAACGAGGATGGGAACACAACTGAGAAATAGGTTCTCTTAGAATTTCAGATTTTATTTTAATTAATAAGAGATTTTATTTTTATATTGACTAGAACGATTTTTCAATGTTAAACATTTTGAATGAGCTTTTACTTACGTTGGAAATGCAAATACTTTTTTACAAAAGTTTTTCTACTCTTTTTAGAGACCTGGAATAGAAATATGCAGGTCTACCTTTCAAATATTTCATTTCTCTCTAATGCCCATTTCCGTTCTCCCCATAGTGTTATCTGTCCATTTCTATACGTCGATGATTGTATCAGATTAATCTTCATGCTGATTGTAGGTTATTTAGGAGCTTCCCTAGTGGAAAAATCTTCTAGTAGTCTGATTTCGCATCTGGCCCAAATCTTGGGTTATCTAGACCGTCTAATCTTGACAAGCTAATCTGGCACCTTTCCGTTATTCTACCTCCTGCGAACACTTTTGCACTAACTCACCTCCCTTTCCCTCCCTGTGTTAGGTCTCAAATTCCCAAGCCCCCTTTCCCGCGCTAGTAATTAATTGATCCCTTTGCGCTTCTTCTCTCAACTCATATCCAAGTGACCTCCATTCTACCCTTAACGTTCACCTTATATACCTTTCTTGTAAACTCTCAATCTCTTTCCTTTCCTTCCATCCCCAGATCTCCGCTCTTTAACCTAATACCAGCTATACGAGCATATCAAATAACCACATTCTCCTTTTCCAATCCTTATTGAACCTTCTTTATCCTATTCCCCATATCTATTTGATTACTCGAGCCGCTTTTTTCATCTTTACCCCCATATGAGCTCCATAATCTCCATGAATTTTGAACTCCTTTGCTTTTAATAACTATCCTCTCTTCCATCTCCCAGTCCATTCCTTCTTCCCCTCCCACCTTTTCTAAACCTCATTATAATTATCTTTTTTACATTTAAATTCAACTTTTTCTCATCTAAGTATTTCTCCAGTCCCCATGGTGCTCAATCTAACAAGACTATTGTGCCACACCTGTGTTTATTCTCAAGTCTGTATTCCGATTCCGGTCATTTCGCCGTTGTTACCAAAGTTCTGAGAATATCTTTCTCAGGTACCAGGCATATTTATGGCACCGTAAATGACGTTCTAGTTTTTAAGTGACAAATCGGCTCCCATACACTCTGCCATACGGCAGCCTTCCTAGGAGGCGAGGGTGGATGAAGCGACCTCTTTGAGGTCATCAGTTAGATTCACATATTCGACGCACTACCTAGTGTATTGCGTAAGTGAATTCCATTGATCAATCACCAAACGTCTATATTTACGTTCAAGGTCAACTATCCTAACTCCTCAAAGTTCTTTAACAATTTCTTTCCCTCCCTATTCAGTACCTTATTTTTTATTTTCTTCGTTGCCCTCCTCCACATTCCCTTACTCATGTATCTTCTGTTCTCGTATTGATATTTCCCTTTATTATAAGCTTATTTATTTTCTTACATTAGTACTTTCATCTTGGATGATTTCTCTTGCACATGACCGTTTCCATAAACCCCCACTATCTTCAATGTTTCTCCTCTTATCTTGACCTCTTCTACTATTAATGCTTCGTTTTCAGCTCTTTCTAATACTTCCCTGTTCTACATTCGTTCCTTACTCCCATCACCATTCCTCCCATTTTTCCGCATTTTTATTCTTCATGTTTGTATTTTAAAACGGCCATTTTCATCCTCTTGTAACATGCCCCTTACCCTTTACTATTCCTTTTCATCTAGCAACATTTCGATTATTACTACTACTTTCCATTGTGCCGAATTTCTCATAAACTACATGTCCTTTCTCTGCAAGCCTGCTATTATTGTAGGAGTCAATCCTCCATTCTCTTCTACTTTTGTTTCTCGTATCTGTTCTCACTGTTTCTTATATTTCTATCCCCCGTTCCTTTTTCTACTAGTTTCCCGGCATACTGCATACTGCATATTCGTTTCCACTCAAGTCAAATCATTCTCTGTTCTCTCGAAGCGTCCATGTAACGCCCTTCTTTGTAATAACTTCCCTCTTATGTTCCGTTTTCTTTAGATTCACTAGTACCATTTTTTCACTATGTTTATTTTTTCCTTATATTTCTATTTTTCTTTTTATTTCCTATAGCCTTTCTCGCTCATTATCGCCACTCTTTCCTCCACCAAACTTCGAGTTTGTGTTTTATATCTTCACTATCTTTAATATGCTACTTTCTAACTGTACTTACTTATTATTGGACTCTTCTAGCTCTTCTAATCTTTGTTCGAAGATCTGGAACCCTTT
>NC_046659.1:42096524-42111070 GCF_010883055.1 Belonocnema kinseyi
TATATCTTCACTATCTTTAATATGCTACTTTCTAACTGTACTTACTTATTATTGGACTCTTCTAGCTCTTCTAATCTTTGTTCGAAGATCTGGAACCCTTTTGAAAAATTTTCAAATATTCTCTAACTTCTTCCTATTTACTCATCTCTTTTCTAAGCTCGGCAATTTATTTCCTAATTTCTTATTTTATTTACCTCTCCTCCTTATTTTTGCCTTTCTTCGCTTATCTATATTACCTCTGTCATCATTTTATGCATTTTATCTAACGTTCAATTTTTAACTTCTATCGTATCTCGATTTTCATCCTTTTCTTCGTATTTCCCCCTGTATTTCTCCCCGATCCATTCTGATTTTTTTCCTGTGGTATTCTGAACATTTTCTAATTTCTTAGTGTCGATCCTACTTCTACCTTATCTTCACTGAAACTTTAATTCCGGAAACGAATGTCTCCAGTGGTCACTCTTCTATTAAATAAAAATTTCTAAGTGTCAATCAGTCGAATTTTTTCAAACAATTTTCACGAAAATTGTCAGCTAGGTTTGAAATCCTAAGTTCACAAGATTTCCTTAAAAAGGAAATATCCCTCAAGCGGAAGCAAGTATACCTTGTGTACTCGGTCCCAAGGGCACTCTTTTTCTTAAGTTTTACTGACTGTTTACTCTGAGCAATATTTCAGCTTTCTTTCGGGATACCGACTTGGTATATTTTCTTAGGGCTATTTCCCATTTAAAAATTTCAAAGACGAAAAAGTCTAAATTTTCTAAATCTAAAAATTTGATACTTGGCTAAAAGTGCTTTCTTGTTATGACTTAGAAAATATTGTCTAAAATGAATTTCTCTAGTCTAATTGAAAGGCAGAGCGTAGTATACCTATCAAGCCTGGCTGAGGAAGTTAGCTTTAGAAATTGAAAATACCTTTTTAGAGCACTTAGCCGCTTATGAGCAGACGGAAGTATACCTCTCCGCCCCTGACTAAGGAAGAGGCTAAAATTCGAAAACGGAGAATATTTTCTGATGACAAAGGCAGTAAAAGCCCTATTTTAAAAATTTAGTTTGGAAAGAGAGTTTCTCTCAGATACTGGATAAATCTAGATTGTACACTTGTATTTTATTTTCCCTTAATCCTCGTCCTATCCTTTGCGACGCAGGTTGGCGAGTACCTGTAGTGAATAGTAAGATTCATTCAGGCTATCATTTGTTTAGCATGCGACCATTGTGGGGTGTCAGTTTGGCCCTCAGATATCATTATTATCCTGTTCACACCTTTTGAATGTATTACCTGAGTAGTCTGAATGCCAAAGATTTAAATACTGAAGAGAGCAGTAAATAATTTGCTTAATCCTATCTGTTCTCTACGAGAGACAAACAAAAACTCACCGAACCTTATCTAAAAGAGATTGAAATTTCCTCCGTGTAGGAAAGATTGAGATTAGAATAAGAGTTAAGTATTATTTGAATTACGTATGCTAATAAAACATTCATCACGAAGATAACGAGTTTATTAATTATTGGATTTTATATGAGAAAAAGTTGAATTGAAAAATACAAAAATAGAAAATACGTATTGAATGATGAGAAAAGAATTTTATCTGAATAATAATTACAACGTATGTGAAATTTAACGAATAAGAATAGCTCAGGGCATATAAAATAAATGTATTGGAGGTTTAGTTAGTGTTTTTGAATAAATTTATTCAGAGCAAATTGAAATCTTATTCTTCCTCCGTGCAAAACCCCATTTATTTATAAAATAATTCGAGCAAAATAGTGATTGTTCACAAAGATAACAATATAGCTTCTTAGATTAATTCTATGGTTTTTTATATCTTTCCGAATAAGAATCTCATTCACAAATTCCGACTACTCTTTTTTCGGTCTGCCTTTGTGTACGCTACCATTTACCTTACCTCGATATACTTTTACCATCAGTCATTCATCTTTCATTCTCTCAATATACCCAAACCATCCCAGCAGATTGCTTGCATTCTTGTTAAACAGTGAGCCGCCTTACACTGTACACTATTTGCAGGTTTAAAATGCTAAAGTGGGGATGAGCCTAAGCTCAGTACTCACTATTGAGCATAAGCTGGAGTAGAGAGTAAGTGACCGGCCTCTCTCCCTCTTATGCGACATATTTAGGCTTTAGATAAGCTGATGCTCAAATTGCCCAACTTGAGCAGTTTAAGCTTGCGACTAACGTAAGGTGTAAGGTAACTCAGTGTCTTTTACACCATATTCTTTACATATTCGCTCGTTACTAACATTGCGCATTAGCGTTTTACCGCTCACAATAAGCAGGTATTGCATACCAATCGCGTTAAACTTACTATTATCCTTTTCTTGGAATATCCAGCTCTCGCTAACGTACAACACCATGTAGAGCGTAAGCCCACAGCGTAGATGGCAACGTGATATGCGTAAGGCCAGTATACACCTGAGATGTTCGCCATATAATAAGGAACGTAAAAATGGGTGCCTTACAGGTCAGAGTGGATGCATGTAGCGGTGGCAACCTGGCAAAGGTGTCAATTTTAACAGTTAACTAACTTGACTCGGATAAGGTTAAAAATGAGTGTACATGTAGAGGATGACATTAGAAATAGCACATGTGTTGCAAAAGTATTGCCAGCCGGCTTCAAAGTCGCCTGAAATTCAGGTGAAGTTTCGTGAAATTTATTTTACAGGAAAATGTTTTAAACAAAAGTTGGCCCACTCCCAGAGATGCATATTGTCGTTATAAGATAAATTTTTTCATAAAATTGATACATTTGGAGAAACCATCAATTAAAGAATTACCATACAAATATAAAGCCGTTTTTCTTTACAAGTCATTTTATCGAAAATTTTTAGAAGAGAAAAGAGTTTTTCCTTTACAGGTATACTCCAACATTAATAAGAAATTTCTTATCCAAATCTTAATATTATTATGGTATTTCTGTAATCGATGTTTTCTCTTAATGTATCGATTTGATCAAAAAATGATATAATAATAAAAATATGCATCTCTAGGAGTGGGCAAACTTTTGTTTGAAACTTTTTCCTGTAAAATCAATTTCAAGAAATTTCACCTGAATTTCTGGCGACTTTGAAGCCGCCTGACAACACTTTTGCCTCCAAGTAGGTGCCTGACAATGCGCAAGTACTATTTCAATGCATGAATAGAATAAGTTCGCCGAGTTATTATTCTTGAAATTTTTTAGTAGTATCACTGACGCAGGGGATCGGAGTTTTCTAATATAAATGTTCCTTCTTTTCCCGTGTAGAAACTTCCCCGGTTAACCCTAATACAACAAGGTTTCTGGTCAAATCCCGGCCAGGCTACCCCTGGCTGGGTTTCATGGACAGGAACCGGGAGAGAGCCGGTCAAGCTACATTTTTCTCGAATCACGTAGTCTGGGGCCGGCCGGTTATTGACCGGGCCAACCCTGGTTATATCGTATGGTCGAGAGCCGGCTGGGCACTGGTCAGGTTAATGTTTTTGTAGAAATTACACATTTTTTAAGAGCCGTGATATTATCAAACACGTAATTATGGATGCTAGATGAATTATTATTTGAAAATTATAATTTAAAGATTTATTAGATCAGTAAAACAAAAATGAGTTTTTTTAAATTCTTTAAAAAAAACATTAAATTTTTTCGAATAATTTAACATTTTAAATTAAACTGTTATCGATTCTGCTATGTGCAACAACAGAAATGATACAATTTTTATACACTTCTCTATATTCAGACAATGTTTAGCCTGTACAATTTCAAATTTACCGCCAGATATAGCGCCTGCCGTTTCTGTGGTCTGCATAGACACTTAGTAATTTTCAGTTTTGCACTTGGAACGAGAATGCTCCTTGCACTCACGTCGCGTCGTCTCTTCGAAGTTCGCAAATAAAATCGAGACTCGTAGTTAAAATCAACCTTAATTCAGTAATTAGTTTTAATCCCCCACTTAGTGTGTGAATAATTATTATTTTAAATTAAAATAAAGTCTTTTGTATACAGTTTTTACTTTCTTCCTTCCTAACTTTAAATCACCACGTGGCTTCCAAATGGCTATGCGATTCTATCATCAGTAAATAAAATTCTACTCTAATTTTCTTGCCAGAATCGGTTCACTTGATTTGACTTTTAAAGTTCACC
Organism: Belonocnema kinseyi; assembly: GCF_010883055.1. Classification (NCBI taxonomy): domain Eukaryota; kingdom Metazoa; phylum Arthropoda; class Insecta; order Hymenoptera; family Cynipidae; genus Belonocnema; species Belonocnema kinseyi. Next base: position 42,100,661 of record NC_046659.1, read on the forward strand.
GTAATCTTTACGATAAGCTTTAAAAGATAAAACAAGTTACCAATTTCTCGCCTGATGCAACATTTCTTAAACGCTTTTTGGCCGGAATACCCGACCAGATCCCGGCCGGTATTGAAGCCGGGATCCAACCAGTTTACCGTGACGTTTTTAGCCGGATCGCGGCCGGATTCCCCGACCAGCGTCCGGCTTAAAGCGGGGCTATCCGGCTAGGACCCGCCAGAATCCATGATTGGATTCCTACACGGGTTATTTTACCTTTTAGTTCATACTATTTTGCATAATTATATAAAACTAAGATAATACGACACCACTTTTTACATTTTTTTTTTAAATCACCATATTGTTTTGCAACAGATAATTATTATATTATTTATAATAAACCTGCCTATATCAACGAAAAAAGGACGTCCAGGGTAATTATAGTTCTCGTACATTATGAAATACATCAAACATTATTTATTGCAAAACAATAATATTAATTTACTCAAAGAAATTGAAAATAAGTATATTGTGAATTATGCCTGATACTATATAGTATATGTTTAGAATCTTTGAATATTTTTTTGTTTAAAAGAAAATTATATATATTTTTTTTTTTAATAAACATGGTCATCTAAAAACTTCATTATTTCAAACATAAGTAATAAATCTCTGCATGATTTCATCATAAAATGAGTGACACTCTATAGACGAATAACATCGCTTGAACAGATGAATTGTAAATCCTTCTTCTTTTCCGTATCCAATTTAATTTTCATCAAACAAATTTTATGCTTAAAATTTTGTACTTAAAATCCTGCTGATGCAGGATTTCGAACTTTTTCACAACTAAAGTTTCCCTTTTTAATAAAATAAGTTTCCTGTGAATCTAGGAAATTAGGTCAGATTTAATTTTGCCGATTTAATCAAAGCCAACGATGACTTGCAAAATAATGAGTTTACGTAAAATAAAAGTATATCTTAACGATGCATAGGTGTATTTCAAATATTAGTACACCAGAGACTATCTTTCGCGCTAAAAAAGCTAGAAAAACTGTATCAAAAGAAAAGTCAATTGTATATGGAAAAGAAGGATTCAAAATTGATGTGTTCAAGCAGTGTTATTCCTCTAGAGTAACACTCATTTTATAATGAAATTATGGAGTGATTTATTACTAATGTTTAAAATAATTACTTTTTTCGATGATCATGTTTATTTACAAAATATGCATAATTTTCTTCGAAAACAAAATTTTCAAAGATTCTAAAAATATATTATATAGTATTAGGCATAACACACAATATACGTATCTTCAATTTCTTTGAGTAAATTAATATTATTGTTCTTCAATAAATTATGTTAATGCATTTATTAATGTAAGAGAACTATAATTATCCTGGTCGTCCTGTTTTCGCTAATATAGGCAGGTTTATTATAAATAATATACTATTCAATTATCTGTTTCAAAACTATATTTTATTCAATAGTCACCACACTGCATGCTATACTATAATTAATTCATAATCTAGTGATTTCAAAATAAATGTAAAAAGTGGTGTCGTATTATCTTAGTTTTATATAATCATGCAAAATAGTATGAATTAAAAGCTGAAATAAAAAAGGAAAATTTATATTAGAAAACTTTGAGCTCCTGCTTCAGCGATACCACTACAACATTTCAAGAAAGAAATACTTCGGCAAACGAACGCCTTTTTCCAAACAGTTCGGAACCAATATCTTTTTCAAACAGATTCGGAACCAACAACTTCTTCAACCGAACTTGGAACCAAAACCGTTCTCTAGCAGATTCGGCACTAGCACCTTCTTCAAGCGAATTTCGAACCAACACCTTCCTCGAGCAGATTCGGAACGAACACCTTATTCTACTCAGGTGTCGATTTCTAATGTCATTCCCTACATGTACACGAATTTTCAACCCTGTCCTAGTCACCTTAGTTAACTTTCCAAATTGACACCTTTGCCAGGTTGCCACCGCTAAACGCATCTACTTCGACCTGTCAGGCACCCATTTCTACGTTCCTTATCATTAGACGTACATCTCAGGTAAAAATTAGCCTTATTCGTATCACAGAAAAAAACGAAAGATAAAGTTTACATCGATTTCGGGTGAAAGATTCACCGCAACAAAAATTAACCTTGCCGGATAAACTTTACATGAATCGAAGATAATTTCCAATTCTTAACCGTGCCTGGATAACCTTTCGCCTAATAATCGCTTCATTTTTATTTGCGATGTAGCTAGAATTGCAATGCCAGCGCTATCTATCGCCGTTTAACTTCATAAAATTGGAGAGACCTGGGGATTTCCATATGTCAGTTGATCAGTTGCTTTCTGCGCTTTTTGCTAAATGGTATTAAATAAGTTCTAATTCATCTACAATAATCTAATTTATTTCGGAGAAGATATATCAGTTCGGACAATTTTTTTTCTTCATATTTTCTGTTTACTAATTCTACATGTGTTACCGAAATCTGCTCACTTTATGGTGATGCAGTAGACTAGATAAGAATTATTCTCCTAACCTCAGTGAAACTTGCGCCAAAATATGTTTAATTCTTAACCGTTTGCAAGTCTTGCCTGCAAAATTCTAACTTTTGTTTTCTCTGTGTTGTTTTAAATCTGCTGTCCCGATTTATAATAGGTGTAAATATAAAATTATATATTGCCACTTTAGCTTCATCTGATATATTTTTAATTCTGATATTGAATCCTACTATGCCAATAACCTTCTTAACATCGTTTCTACGCCTATCTGTATCTCTATGTTGCTTCAGTAAACACTTGTAGACACTGAAATCCTCTAAAATATAAAGAATTGGTGGATAAATTATCGGGAACAAGATAATAACATAACCTTGAAAGATCAAAATTACGCTAACGTTTTCAGCTGTTTTTGACACAATTTTTACTTTTCTCTCTTGCAATTGCATTCGCACTTAAAAATTGAACTGAACTGTAGCCCCTTAAACGCGAATTAATTATTTTATAAAAAGAAATATATACCACTATAAAAACTGAACACCGAAATCGCTTTATGAAACCACCTAACGGTGAAAAATACTGAACTTTCTTGGACCGCCTCTTTTGTCAACGTCGTTCAACGAGTTGCGCCTGTACGTCGTGTATGCATGAGAATAACTGTCCACAACTTAAATGATAATGAAAAAAATGATCAAACTATGAATACAAAACAGGGATACATAAATTTCCTCTCTGTAGGGAGGTTGGCAGGCATCTCTAGTATATTATGGGACATAAATGGAAGGTCCAGAAATATCCTGCTAATGTACTAATTGAACGGAATGCTCTTGATTATTATTTTAGTACAAAATATTAAATCATTTATGATTTTGATGTCATTTTTCTGGGTGAATTAATTACATTAATTATGATAAATAGATTTTACGACGCTGTTTATACAATCGTCCGGTTCAACTTAGCAAAGGTACCAAAAGTTACTATAATTCCGATGATTTACCATAAGTTACAGAAATTGTCGACAATTTTTGGAAATTCAAGTACTTTTTATGATCGGGCAAAGACAAGAGCCGAAGTTATAAGGCATAAAGAAAATGGTTTTTCCCTTTTTGTCGTAAACTTGATTTTAGCAAAAATGGTCACGCTTCTTTTTGAGATCACTTAATCCACACCATACTTAATTTCGATCGGATGCTTGAAAATGACCTGGAAATGTAATGAACATAAACTGCAAATTTCGTATACCGCTAAACGTAAGCAGTGCCACGCCTCGAAAGTATATGCATTCATGCACATGTTCAATGTGCATATTAGGTGCATAATGGATGGTGCACGCACATACGTGGTAACGGCAGGTAATGCGTGCCTCATCGATCTCCTTCTCACGGTTTCTCCATGAAACGGATGAAGGAAGGCATGGAATAATGAAACAAGAGGACAGAGAGGGCTGTTGGTTGGATAGTGGGTGAAGGGAGGGTTCGGGAGGGGTAAGCAGAGGATAGAAGAAAAAGAAAAAGAAGAATCGAAAGAAGTTATGAAAATAAGGCGAAGCCGGAAGGGGGCGTACGATATGCGCATGCGACGATTGACACGCAACGAACAAGCTCTAATTTTAGATCTTGTCACTCTGACGCCAGGTGGTGCCCCTCCTCATCCATTACACGCGTTTACGCACACGGAGGCACAGTGGTCACGCACGATTCGCCAGTCACATAAGCTTTAACACGTTTTTAAAAATGATCAATTCTTCAACTGTAGCAAAAGTTTATGCTAGATATTAGACACTTCAGTAGACAACTGACCACATTTCCTCACTTCACTGAACAAAATAGGAGTTTAAAATAGTTATTCTGACTTTAGTCTAGGCACTTGGTACACTGAGAGAAATTTCTGGCACTGGGAACATGATTGTGACTAGTTAAAAATGTCCTTAATTACTTTTCATAGTTGTATCGACAAATGGCTTACCCGTCACGTTACCTACAAAAAGTGACCATTGGAATGAGAAAATCTAGTCGCAGCAACTAGGCGTTAATTCTTGCGACTAAGTTGCATGGTTACAATGACCAAATTTTGAGAGTTCTGCCGTCGAATCTCTTAAGTAATATGTTTTTTTAAGTTAAATAGTAAAAAATAATTTCTTGTTTTGAAAAAATACTTTGTTATGTAAAATTAGAATAATTAACAATGAAACGTTTATAATCATTATCAAAAGTATCAATTGGAACTTCAAAAATTAAAATTCCTTTATAAAATGTACGATTATTAATCAAAATAATCAATAAGAATAATCAATGAATAAAACGCATTTTAAATGTGTAATTCTAAAATCTATTGAACACGGTAATTTTGAAGAAGATGAATGATTTTATTCTATATAATTATAGAGCTTTATTGGCCGTTCCCCAAAATCATAGCATGTTTCTCTTTGTTGTGATTAGAATGTCGATCACCGATCAATTCACGAGGCAATCCAGAACAAATTTCAAATAGCAGTATGATGAATAGTGTTAGGAGGAATAAAAAATTAGACTCAGACACGAGTTTAATATTCTTACCTACCATTTATAGTAGAATACTTTAAAAGCAGATTCGTTTAACTCATAAAAGAATTAGTTTAACGCTAAAAGTATGCACTTTAATGGTTAAACGTTTGCATTTTCAAAACGCGATGATGCGATTCCACGCATGCGCGAAAAATTATTTTTCGGTAAGAGTACGTCTCATTTTAACCGTTGAATGGGTTAACTGTAAGAGTATTCCTTTATCGTTAAGAGGAATTTTCTGATAGTGTAACAGCTGACACAAGCTTCAAAATATGAGACGCGTGACTAGCAATCACGTCATAGTAACGAAGATTCTAGTTAAAGCAACCAGATTTTATTGTGCTCCCAGCTCTTTTTTTCTGAACTGCATTTTATCTTGTCATAAATACTAGAGGCTATTTTTCTCAGTGTAGTTTGGTTCCCGAAAAAATCCCACATCCAGTATTATTAACAAGAAAGTTTCTTTAAGGGGTCCTTGTTATAACTTATCAAAAATTCTACACGGAGAAAACGATATCGCACGAATTGAAATATATACCGTAGTTCCTGCGCTATTTATCATAATTATCGCATCATAATTGCGTAAAATCCTGATATCCTACATTTCAAGATTTTATATTATATTATTATTTTAGTATATTATACATACGAGGCCCGTGTAGAAATTTCCCCGGTTGGCCCTAATACAACAAGGTTTCTGGTCGGATCCCGGCCGGGCTACTCCTGGCTGGGTTTCATGGACAAGAACCGGGCGGGAGCCGGTCGGGCTACATTTTTCTCGAATCACGAGGTTCGGGGCCGGCCGGTTACTGGCCGGGCCAGCCCTGGTTATATCTCATAGTCGGGAGCCGGCTGGGCACTGGTCAGGATAATGTTTTTTCAGAAATTACACATTTTTTAATAGCCGTGATATTATCAAAGACGTGATTAGGGATGCTAGATGAATTATTATTTAAAAATTATAATTTAAAGATTTATTAGATCAGTGAAACAAAAATGAGCTTTTTCAATTCTTAAAAAAAAAACATAAAAATTTTTCGAATAATTTAACATTTTAAATTAAACTGTTATCGATTCTGCTATGTGCAACAACAGAAACGATACAATTTTTCTAAACTTCTCTAAATTCAGACAATGTTTAGTCTGTACAATTTCAAATTTACCGCCATATATAGCGCCTGCTGTGCCTGTCGTCTGCATAGACACTCAGTAATTTTCAGTTTCGCACCTGGAACGAGGATGCTCCTTGTACTCACGTCACGTCGTCTCTTCGAAGTTCGCAAATAAAACCGAGACTCATGGTTAAAATCAACCTTATTTCAGTGATTAGTTTGAAACCACACTTAGTGCGCAAATAATAATCATTTTTTATTAAAATATAGTCTGGTGTATACAGTTTTTACTTTCTTCCTTCCTAACCTTAAATCACCACGTGGGTTTCAAATTGCTATGGGATTCTATCATCAGGGAACACAATTCTACTCCAATTTTCTTGCCAGAATTGGTTCACTTGATTTGAACTTTTAAAGTTAACCGTAATCTTTACGATGAGCCTTAAAAGACAAAAAGTTACCAATTTCTCGCCTGAATCAACATTTCTTAAACGCTTTTTGGCCAGATTACCCGACCGGATCCCGGCCGATATTGAAGCCGGGATCCGACCAGTTTATCGTGACGTTTTGAGCCGGATCCCGGCCGGATTCCCCGACCAGCGCTCGGCTTAAAGTGGGGCTATCCGGCTGGGACCCGGCCGGATCCCTGATTGGATTACTACACGAGAGGTTAGAAATCTGCTTGTATATTATCATATTGCGCTGTATTTCAATACAAAGGTTCTGCGATATCATTGTGCGATATATTTTTCTCCGTGTAGAACAGATCAATTGCCAAACTGGGTTTTATTTTGGAAAACAGTTCCAAAAGTTACATTTGCGTAGATGGATAATTTCCAATGCATTATAGGGTAAAATATCCAAAAGTAAAAAGAAAGAGGGCAAAATTATGAGAAAATTTTTTAATTAAAATTAAAATTATTTCTTGAAAAAAAGATCCTACTCCATCTTCACTCCATTGGGAATCGAACCACAAAACTTCTGATTTCCACCAGGTGCTTTTCCAATTAAGCTATTAGAGGTATCAGAATAAGAACTCTTAATTCAAGAACATAAGGCTAATTTTTAGCTAGGTGTTAATGGTACAAATAACTATTTCATAATTTTTAAATTTATCTGCTATTTTTTTATTTTTCAAAAATTAATTTTAATTTAAAAATAGTATTTTCCATCTAGTCTTATTAAGACGTTAAGCATTTTCTGTTATTGAAGATTCTTAACTTGATCGATATTGTGTAGATTTTCTGCCTTCCTGGTTTGGAGGGTTGATCTACTGTCGGTAAAGTACAATATCTGATGATATAGCAGATAAATTTAAAAATTATGAGAAAATTTTGTTGGAAAAATAATTCGCTAATTTCAATATGTTTCGAGTTATAGTATATTGAAGTATCCAACTTTTTTTGTATTTTCAGCAAAAAATCACTCAGTTTTAAAAACCAGTGTGTAACTGTATAATTAATAACTGTACAAAAAAGTTTTCTACAGGTGAGTAAAAGTAGATTTAATTTTCTCAAATTTGACCATGTTTGCCTGTTTTTATGGTAAAAAAAGTCGACTTAAGTTCTTTCAAAATAAATCATGTAAGGTTTACTTTGCGTTCATGATGCCAGAGGATCAAATGCAGTATACAACAACCTATTTAAATCTAAAAAAAGTTTTTTGTTCTATCATTTTTAGAATGCAATTGTTTCAAACAAAAAATTTCTTACATTTTGGACTAAAAACGGAGAAGTTGTCTTTTTCGAAAATACCTTGTTTTCTTTAAATTCCGCAACAAAGTTTCAAAAGAATAAATAAAATTGAAGTCAATTTAGCGTATGTTCGAAAAGAAAGTATCCTAGCCCTAATAGTTCACGAGATATGACCTTAGAGAGTGCACTCTTCCTGCATAAAAGTACCTGAGCGTACCTTAAAGTAGAAGTATCGTAATATTTGCAATTTTTGTCACAAAAAGTGTATATAATTTATTTCTTATGTATAATACGTCTTTTGACTTTAATAAATAAATAATATGTTATAATAAAATCTTGGTCTCACCACTTACGATTACTTTTTGGCCATTTACTAATACTTTTGTGGCAAAAAAGTGACTGTCATGGATTGAAAGTGTATAATATTTTTTTATCAATAAAACAATAATTTTATAAATCATTTTTTAAAATGAAATTCTCGCATAAACATGAGGAACAGTGCACTTGCCAAGGTTATATCTCGTGACCTATTAGGACAGGATCCTCTTTTTTTTTAACTCACGCTAAATTAATTCCACTTTTGTTTATTCTGTAGGAACTTTGTCATAGAATTCACAGGATACGAGGTATTTTCCAAAAAGACAACTTCACCATTTTTTGTCAAAATGGAACAAAAATGATGCAATTTGTCACACCTTCCTATTCCTAAAATAATAGGACTAAAAGATTTTTTTTCAGATTTTAGCAGATTATTCCATACTCTAATTTCATCCTCTGGCATCATCAACGCAAACTAAACCTTACACGATTTATTTTGAAAAAAAAAAACTAAAGTCTACTTCACCCACATGTAAAGTTCTATTTACCCACGTTTAAAACACTTTTTCCTACAGTAAATTAAATGCTGAATAACACACTGTTTTTTCAAACTTAGTGATTTTTCGTTGAAAATAAAAAAAGTGGGGATTCTTCAATATACTATAAATCGAAACCTATCGAGGGTAGCGTATTATTTTTGCAACAAAGTATTCTCATAATTTTGTCCTCTTTCTTTTTCCTGTTGGACATTTTGCTTGAAAATGCAACGGAAATTGCTCGTCCTTGCAAAAGTAACTTTTGGAAATGTCTAAAGAAAACCCTGGTTTAACAACTGATCTATTCTAGAATTTCTAGATGTTAAGGTAAATGAGCCAATCCTTTTCAATGCATGAGTTGTCGGCATATGGGCTGTATTTTACCTATAATAAGCTGTTGTGTTCTTCGTTCTCAGCAAAAATGTTTCTTCCTAAACAGTATTGCCGATCTCTCAGACATCGAAGTGCCAATAACTGAAGCAGCCAGATTTTTGACTTGCCGATAACCCATGCATTCTCGTATTTATAACTTCGAACTTCTTATAATATTCATTCTAATAGGATATGTTACAAGTAATAAGTAATTTACCTTTCTAAAGGTACGCTTTATTCGATAAAACCCATTTCTTAAGCTTTAAATATTTTTAATATAATTTTTTAAGCATTTGAAATCTAAAATTCGCCTTAAGCCTCCGATAACTGACACACTTACCTCAAAGGGACCCCTTAAGGAAACTTTCTGATTCAAAATATTGGATGTCGAACTTTTTCAGGAGTTTCAGTCATTATTTCGACGCAATGCTTAGACTACTTCACGCGTCAGTTCTAGAAAGTTTTTCTGACCAGGGCTAATCTAGAAGTGGAGAAATCTGTCCAGAACTTCACCCAGCCCACATCAAGATTTCAGCACGAGCTATATACGATCTATAGACACGATAGAAAACGATAAGAAAATGGATAAACAATAGATTAAAACCATTCTTGGTCGAGACGAGACAATTTTTCGATCGATTCTCGAGACTACAGGTTCTCGTTCTCCGTCACGTTATCATCGATGTCTCATTATGTTTTGAGCAAATCTCAGGTCTCAAAAGTGTCTGAAAATACGTCCGCTTTTTACAGGAAGTGATAGGAGATTTTAGAAACAATATCAAAAATAATTTCATGGCCTGATGGTACACAGCTCACCCTACAAGTCCTTATAGGGTGTTGAAGTCTGTTTTATTGTCCACACTAAAAGAAATTTTATAATAATACTTGATATTTCAATATTCATAATTGATATAGTCGATTACAATTTCGGGAAATCGTGTAGATATAAAAATTATTGCTAGTGTAATTACGAAACTTTACAATTAGAATATCAATAGGGTTGTTTCCAAAGTCACATATAATATTTTCAATAAATGGATCTTATAGTATATAAAATTCGAATGATAAACACGCCCATAAAATATTTTTTACATATTGTTTACTATTTCTAATTTAATGTTGAAATATGAATTTTTTATTACGATGTCGATTGTAGGGCCCCTTTGACGTCAAAGGGGTCGGATTTTCCATCAATCACAGCTCCCGTGTCAGTGATTCGTAAATATCTTTTTCTGTGTCGATGTTTTCTTTTGGTTATGGGTACATCGAAAATATAAGTCCCAATATATTGTTTAAAAAAAATGTCAATGGAGGGTTTCGTAAAAACCGATATAGAAAATCTACCGACAATA
>NC_046659.1:42111170-42113917 GCF_010883055.1 Belonocnema kinseyi
TTCTAACAAGAGCTTTCAAATTCCATGTTCTTCATCTATAAATAGTTGATTCAAAACTACGAGGCTACCTGGTATTAACTCTAAATCTGTTACAGTAACCCAACAACAGTAATCTGTAATCTGTAATCTGTAATCCAACAGTAATCTGTTACATTAAGTCAGTATTATGTTAAAGGAAAACAGTAAGTGCAATTATTAACACATTTGAAAATCTTACATATTTACGAATTTGTCAGTAAACATCACTATTCAAGTACTTTTTCAATTAATTCTTTGTGCATACCATATATATATATGGTATGCACAAAGAATTAATTGAAAAAATACTTACATATAGTCATGTTTACTGAAAAATTCGTAAATATGTAAGATTTTTAAATGTGTTAATAATTGCACTTACTGTTTTCCTTTAACATAATACTGACTCTTAAAGCAAATATTACAAAAGGATAATTTCTTTTGTCACATAATCCTTAAGAAATTAAACTATTAAATAAAAATAGTCTGAATTGACAGAAGACCGTGACCTAACTTCAGGTAGATATACAGGACGGTTTCTGGCTCATGATTCCTACCTTACCGGCATCGAGAAGCTTCGACCTGCAGTGGTTCGTGTCCGTGCTAATATTTCTGTAAAAAAGGGGTTCGTGTCCGTGCTAAGCTTCGAGAACGTTCTAGAAGGATCCTGATGACGTGAAGATTACGCAATAGTCTGTAGTAAAATTCACGTAAACAGGTTTAAGGTTATTGTGAGAAAAACAGGGATCATTTATTGCTTCCTGATAGATAATATGTACGTTAAATGCGCAAAAGATTCAGGTAGAATGGTGAAATTTTATATGGTGCGCTACGTATGGCATCCTGTTATGACTATTAATTTGATTTATTGCTTCCTAATAGATGATTCTTTTAGCTAAAAATTCCAATTTTAGTCAAATAGAAATTTAAAAAATACAAAAATTAAGATAGGTTATAGAAATCCAGGATGATATATTGCTTTCTAGCTAGCTTATTTAATTCAGAGACCATAGAAATCTACCTTACCGATATTCTATAGATGTAGTAGTTTATGCTATTTTTCCAAAATATTCTCAATGACGTCATCGAATTCCTACTACGCAATTTTTTTCGTAAACAACTTCAAGGTTATTTTTAATTCTGCATGACTTTCTTTTTTGCGTTTTCAGTATTATATACTACAAGAGTCGATTATAATTTAGAATCTTCTAGAACAATTACACAAAGAGGGAGATATATTATAAGATAAGGATGGTAAATGATATGCATCATGTATAGTTTAGGGAGAAAGAGAGAGATAGAGAGCTATGTATTAAAAAATGTTTTAGCACAAAAATAATTTTCTAAAATTTACAAGTCGATAGAAGGGTTTGCGATTGAGCGACTCGAAACCAGTTACAAATCTCACAGCATGCCTCATCAAAATGAATTACATCATATAAACATTTTTGCATGAATCTTGAAGATTGCCAACAGATTCTTAAGTGATCCTTTTAAAAATAGTGGGTTACTGTAACAGATTTAGAGTTAATACCAGGTAGCCTCGTAGTTTTGAATCAACTATTTATAGATGAAGAACATGGAATTTGAAAGCTCTTGTTAGAATTTACGTACTTGCAATAAAGTATGAAGAATGATAAGAATAAATTCGGACATATTAAAATTTAGTGTCAGGAAACTGTGAATCAAACACAGGAAAAAATGATACATTGATGACATGAACATCTACTTTCTGAAACTCTTAAATAAAACATCTACTGATATAAACAAATTATAAAATACAAAATAATAATATAGTATCTAGAAATAGACGATAATATATTGCTTTCTAGTTGAATAATTTAGTTTAGAGATCATGAAAACCAAACCATAAAAACCGACCTTACCGATATTATACAGCTATACTGGCTGGTACGTGCTATATTTTCAGAATATTCTTAATGACATCATGAAATTATACTGCGCAATTTTATTTGTAAACATCTTCAAGGTTATTTTTCAATTGCACATTACACTTTTTAGGCTGCAAAAACGTTATATTTTAAACAGAGTTATGTACTAAAAAGTGTTTCAAATCGAAAATAATTTTCTGCAATTTTCAAGACTGCAGAAGGTTTTGCGATTGAGCGACTCGAAACCAGTAACAAATCTCACAGCATGCCTCATCAAAATGAATTACATCATATAAAAAAATTGTGAACAAATCTTGGACAATGGCAAGGTTCTTAAGAGATCCTTTTACGAATAGTGGGTGACTGTGACAGACTTAGAATTAATACCAGATAGCCACGTAGTATTGAATAAACTATTTTGAGATGAAGAACGTTCTTATTAGAATTTACGTACTTGCAATAAAGCAACATAAATAACAAAAATAATTCAGCAGTATTAAAATCTAATGCAGGGCAACTGTAAATCAAACATTGGAAAAAATGATACAGTGGTCACGAGAACATCTATTCTCTCAAACTTTTAAATCCCAATAGAAATTAAAAAATACGAAAATTAATACAGTTTATAGAAATCGAGGATGATATATTGTTTTCTAGCTAGCTAATTTAATTCAGAGACCATACGAATACCAGGTGTATACATATGAAACCGGTATTTTTTCAAGAAAAAAACAAATTTATTTCAAAAGAATGATAACAAATATTTTATTCAAAGTATGCGCCCTCGCTGGCTACACATTTTGTCCACCTCTCAGGCAATTTATGGATACCTTTCCA
>NC_046659.1:42114017-42153848 GCF_010883055.1 Belonocnema kinseyi
GTATTGGATATTGTTGACAGATGACAATACGCCAATTAGCACAAATGGTAAGTTCCGACAGTGCCTACAAGTGTGCCTACTGGCCGCTAGATGGCAATACCTTTTTCATATGTATACACCTGGTATACCTAACCGATATATTCTATAGATGTAGTGGCTTATGCCATGTTTCCAGAATGTTCTCAATGACGTCATCGAATTCCTAGTACGCCATTTTCTTCGAAAACAACTTCAAGGATATTTTTAATGTTGCATTACTTTTTTTGCTTTTTTTCAATATTATATACATCACGTGTCGATTATAACTTAGAACCTTCTAGATAATCGCAACAAAGAGAGGATATAGATAGATAAAGATGGTAAATGATACACAGAAAATCGCCGATCCTCCAATGTACACCGAAATCGGTGTTCAATAGAGTTGCAACAAATTTGAGCCACACAGGTTCACTCGGAGAATCTAGGGGAAAAGCATCATTTAGACACTGTTTTTTCTCATCCAGTGCAACGTGAAGTGTCGTCTACAAACTGTAAGTCACCTATCAAGATCATTTTGTCGGTCGTTATTTGAGTGAAACAGATGTTAATAAGCAGTCAAGTTATAATAATAATTACCTATCTTTTTATTTCCTCTCAGTTACCAGCGACTAAATAGTCTTGGAATAAAAATAGTACTTGGCGGGATGTAATATCCAAATGTAGGTTAGTTAAAACCTACTATATGGCATTCAAACCACCAAGCCGGGATGTTAAAACTAAGTCGTGACCGTCTGCATCGAAATTGATGCCTGGTCGTTCGAACAAATTTCCACTAGATTTTCTGTGGAACTTTAAAGGTATCTTAGATATCTAATCTTGCAGTGGCTAGTGTCATGCATGAAACATAAGGTAAATACAATTGTATTATAAAAACAGAAATTTGTTTTTCGCGATGAATAGGGATGTAAATTTGCATGAAACTTTAGCCTGATGAAAAGTTTCATGAAACATTCGGAGTTTCGTGAAACATTGCAATGTTTCAAATATAGCGGCGGGAACATTCAAACTGATAAGATAAAAGCCTATTAGGTATTTTCACTTCAATAGACAGCTAACTTCACTTCGTAGATTGCTGAGGGAAAATAAGGGACCAAATGTATGGGATTCAGTTAATTTTTGCCCTATTTTGCTAACATCTTCGTAAAAGGTAATTTTTTCTATATAAGTAGTTAAAAATAGTTTTTATTTTTTAATTGCTATTTAATGAAATAATAAAATAATAATGATGATTAATTACAAATATATTACAGAAATAAAGTTTTGTTTCATGCATTTGATCCATTTTCCACCTCAGTTTTTAACAAAGTGAAGTTAGCTGATGGTTGAAGTGAAAATACCTTATTGAGGTTTTCATATCCCAAATTTTTCCTGCCGGCTGATTTGATTTATTTTTCCGGTTTGTACTGTGGACCAACGACGCCAATGTAGGCACTCTGAGCCACTGCGCTTGCGTTAGGGCTGACCGCTCATTTACCGCACTTGGCGCTATTCAAAATTACATCAAAAAACAATTCTTGTAACTTAAGTAAATAATTATTAGAATATCCACAATGATATATACAAATTGTGTAACTTTGATTTCAGGCAAAAAAATACAACAAATATATTAATTATAGTTTACTTTCAGTGAATTCCAAAGAGAATATAATTATATAACCTACAAATACATAAATTATCACGACTGCATTTTAGCTATGCTTTCTTTTTTTTTTTACTTCAAGCGTAGTTTTGTCACGTCTCAATCGAAAAGAACAATCGGAAATTTTTTTTTAGAATTATTCAAATATTATCACTATTATATTCTTCAATTAGCTTCTGTATATCAAGATGCTGAAATATCATATGGTATTTAAAGAAATGCATCTATTAACAAATATTTTGAGAAATATTAGTCTTTCAAATTCAATGAAAATAAACTGTTATTCATCAAATATATGTGTTATAAAGTTTTTTCTTGTGTGAAATCAAAAGTTACACAATTTGTATGTATTCTTGTGTATATTTTAATAATTATTTATGTAAATTAAAAGAATTGTTTTTCAATGTAATTTTGAATCGCGCTTTAAAGGGTAGAGAACCAGCGTTCAGCCTTAACGCACGCACGAATGAAAATTATTATCATTTTATTATTGCATTAAATAGTCCCTAAAAAAGAAAAACTATTTTTCAATTGCACTTATACAGAAAAATTAGTTTCTACGAAGATATTAGAAAAATAGAGCAAAAATGAACCGATTCTCATGCATTTGGTCAATTGTTATCCCCTCAGTATTCAACGAAGTGAAGTGAGCTAGTGATTAGAGTAAAAATACCTTATTGTATATGTAGACGGTCATGACTTTTTCTATACATCCCGGCTTTAGTTTAAATGTCGACGGGCATGACTTACCTAACTTTTGGAAGTTGCATTAGGAAGTTATAATTTTATTCTAAGTGACTAGTACGCCCTATTAAATGAAAGAAATTTGAAAATTAGGTAAATACTGTTTCAATTGGTTTCCTTATTAACAATTATTTCCGCTAATATCGCAAACCGAATAGTTGCTTTGACAGGTATTCAGGTGGCTGACAGCGCGGTTCAGGACTCCAGAACTCTGCATGAGCCAAAATTCAGTCTCCAAATGATACTTTCCCCTAGATGCCCACATGGGGACATACGTTCAGAGGAATACATTTGAGACTTGAAAACTCTCTCAAATGATCATTGGGAGCCCAATGAAATTTGAGCTGCAACAAATTTAACATCAGCGTTTTTCTGTGTATGCAGCAGGTATAGTTTAGGAAGAAAAAGAGCTGGAAAGAGAGAGCTCGAGAGAGCTATGCAATAAAAAATGTTTTAATTCTACAGTGAATCACTGCAACAGTTTTAGAATTTTGTATTGACATAGCTAGGATATCAATTCAGCCATTTGAGATGAAGAAAATACAATTTGAAAATAAAATAAATCAGCTCCATAAATATTAGAGTTGACTAAGAAACGTTGAAATCATCTTTCACATAATAGAGTGATCTGCGAACAAAGATTAAATTTACTTATTTCAAACATTAAAATAAAGCATTATAAATAACAAAAATAAATTCAGCAGTATTAAAATTGAATAAAAAGAAACTGTGAATCAAGCATTGAAAGTGAAATATTGAACACGTATATTAAAATACACTATTATGTATAACAACTAAAAATCCTTGTTTTTCTTAGAACCAACTGTTTGTTTCAGATCGTAGTTAAGGAAACCCATTTGAAGGAGGCAGAATCTCAAGTTAACAGAATAATGAATATATATATATAGTTGATTCAACTATTTGAGATTAGCAAATGAAGCTTTCTTTCAGTAAAACGAAATCCTGGGTTAACAAAGATCATCATGGAGTGCGCCACAATCAGATACGCTGATTTTACTTCTAGTTGTAAGTAGAGGATGGCGATGAGGAGAAGGAGGTGGATACGATAATATTAACGTTCAACAGTTACTGAAAATATTAGATTTAGATGTAAAAATAAAGTAGCACATTGTCTTCCAAACAACACAAAAAACTAAAGGAACTGTAGGTATAATGCCTTGTTTCTAACTACTAGGTGTAACTCCACTCTCGATGCTGCATTCTGCGCTGACCTTGATAAATCACCATCCTCATATATCTACTACATTTAAGTCTCAAATCAATATTAAAGTAGTAATGCTGTTCGTGCAGTATCAATGATATTAAAGTATGCTGTTATATAACAGTTGCAAATAATTATTTTTTGTTCTTAGAACCAACATTTAATTTTTGTTAAATAAATCCAGTTCAACAGCTAATTATTTCTGATTACCAAAATCATTAACATGCTTTCGATTTAACTATGTCAAATTAGTAAATGAAAACTTAGTTTGATTAAGCAAAGGTCGTTGGTTCATGAAGATTATGATGCAGTGCACTGCCACGAATTACGCTGCTTTTCATATAGTTGTAACTACGCCTCATATATTAAATCTTGATTTCTCCTAAATCAAAGTAAGTAAACTATCGAAAATGTATGTGAAAGAACGAGAAAGAATAGAGGTGGAGAAGAATTCAGTAATGATGTATTGAAGACAAGTAGGTACTGAAACTATTAGATTTCATGATTATATCTTCTGAATTTTATGTTGTGTGGCATTTGAACGTGCAAATAAAAGAAGCGCAACATCTTCAAAATTAAAAATTAAAAAATTTTTTAAACTTAAAGAAACTGTAGGTAACACCTAGTTTGCGCGTACTAAGTGTACCTCCATTCTTTGTACTGCACTCTACGATCAGCTTCATGAATCCAGTTAAATAGATAAGGATTTCTTATTAACCACGCTTTTTCTCCTGTTGAATCTTGAACTATACTAAAATCAAGTTAAATAAGCTCTTAAAATACATGTAGAAGAATCAGAAAATAATATAAGGGGGTTGAGGAGGATATGATCATGATTTAGAGTAGGTAAATAGGTTGTGAAAATATTAGATGGAATGATAACTTATACTAAATCTTCCGTTTTATAAGCTGATTTCTTAAACTACAATTAATTCAAGTGAAGGAATCAATAAATACACATACATTTTGAAGATTAAATTTATTTAACTTATTTCGTTAAAATAAACGTATAAAAATTATATGTAGAATTTTAAAACTTATTGCTTACTTTTACAGTGTTGGTTTCGTTCCATCAGTGTTTAAAAATATTGATGGCAAGGAATCTTGGATAAATAATCTCAAAATGTTAATTAAATTTAACTAGTTTCTAAACTTAAATAATTATTCAATAATACCAGCGTCCCGCATTTTATTAACAATTGAAATAATTTCGTGTACATTATTTACGTTTCCAGCTAGTTTATCTAGTAAAAGAAAGCGCAATGGATCCACAAACTTATTGGGATCTTCCCAGACATCTAACATTTTAGATTTTCTTTTATTTTATATTCTAAAGAAAGGTCACTTTCAGCATCATCTTCCTCCTCGTTATCATCTTCCTCCACATCATAGTCATTATCATGCTCATTAATATCCTCATCAGCAGCATCATTTTGTATTACGTATGAAGGACTGTCATATTGGCCCAATTCTTCTTCTTCTGGTTCTACTTTTTGCTTCTTCACAAGCGGTTCCACTTCATCTTTAGACTTATGAGTAATGCATGATAGATTCCTCAGTGGAGAGAATTGTGGTTTCCATGCTTTCTGAATAGCTTGTTTTTGGTCCAATTTGAAAATCTTATGCTTTCGAGGAATTGCTTGCCTCTCCTTATCAGTCCGACTGTCATATTCTTGCATTGGTCTTAAACTTCGAGTTGCCTTTGAAATTTGATGAAAATCTCTTTCATCCTGCTTATGATTCTTGGATCAGCAAGAGTATTTCTCATGTCTTTTTAAATTATCCAGTCTTGAGTAAGTTCTAGAACAATTTGAACAAGTGCTAGTCATCTTACCACTGACACAGTAAAAATGGCTTTTGATTGAATCTAAATTTATATATCCTCCTCCTCCTCCTCCTTCACCCCTCATCCTCCTCATACTCCTTCTCCTCCTCTTCATGTCCATCTTCATTTTTCAGCTTCTCTTTCTTCACCTCCGCCTTTTCCAACTCCTCTTCCAAACCTCCTCCTTTTCCAACTCTTCTCCCAAACAGTTGAAAAACAGTTTTTTAACAAAAAATCTTTGGTTAAAAGTGCAACTGTTTTTCAACTGTTTGGAAGATGAGTTGGAAAAGGAGGCTTCTCTTTCTTGACCCCATTTTCCAACTCATCTTCCAAACAGTTGAAAAACAGTTGCACTTTTAACCAAAGATTTTTTGTTTAAAAACTGTTTTTCAACTGTTTGGAAGGGGAGTTGGAAAAAGTGGAGGTTTGGAAGAGAAGTTGGAAAAGGAGGTTTGGAAGAGTAGTTGGAAAAGGTGGAGGTGAAGAAAGAGAAGCTGAAAAATGAAGATGGACATGAAGAGGTAGAGAAGGAGTATGAGGAGGATGAGTGATGAAGGAGGAGGAGGAGGATATATAAACTCAGATTCAATGAAAAGCCATTTTTACTGTGTCAGTGGCAATATGACTAGCACTTGTTCAAATTGTTCCAAAACTTACTCAAGACTTGATAATTTAAAAAGACATGAGCAATACTCTTGCTCAGCCAAGAATCATAAGCAGGATGAAAGAGATTTTCATAACATTTCAAAGTTAACTCGAAGTTTAAGACCAATGCAAGAATCTGACAGACTGATAAGGAGAGGAAAGCAATTCCTCGAAAGCATAAGATTTTCAAATTGGACCAAAAACAAGCTATTCAGAAAGCATGGAAACCACAATTCTCTCCACTGAGGAATCTATCATGCATTACTCATAAATTTAAAGATGAAGTGGAACCGCTTGTGAAGAAGCAAAAACTAGAGCCAGAAGAAGAAGAATTTGGCCAATATGACAGTCCTTCATACGTAATAAAAAATGATGCTGCTGATGAGGATATTAATGAGCATGATAATGACTATGATGAGGAGAAAGATTTTTAGAATCTTTCTTTAGAATATAAAATAAAAACAAAATCTAAAATGTTAGATGCCTGGGAAGATCCCAATAAGTTTGTGGATCGGTTGCGCTTTCTTTTACTGAACGAAACCAACACTGTAAAAGTAAGCAATAAGTTTTAAAATTCTACATATAATTTTTATACGTTTATTGTAACGAAATAAGTTAAATAAATTTAATTTTCAAAATGTATGTGTATTTATTGATTCCTTCACCTGAATTAATTGTAATTTAGGAAATCAGCTTATAAAACCGAAGATTTAGTATAAGTTATCATTGCATCTAATATTTTCACAACCTATTTACCTACTCTAAATCATGATGATATCCTCCTCAACCTCCCTATATTATTTTCTGACTCTTCTATATGTATTTTAAGAGCTTATTTAACTTGATTTTAGTATAGTTCAAGATTCAACAGGAGGAAAAGCGTGGTTACAACTATAAGAAAAGAAGCAAATCCGATTGTGATGCTCTCTATGATTATCTCTGTAAACCAAAGATCTCTCGTTAATTGAACTAAATTTTTGTTTACTAAGTTGACATAGTTGAGACAAAAGTATGTTCACGATTCTATTAATAAGAAATCCTTATCTATTTCACTGGATTCATGAAGCTCATCGCAGAGTGCAATACAAAGAATGGAGATACACTTAGTACGCGCAAACAAGGTGTTACCTACAGTTTCTTTAAGTTTTTAAAATTTTTTAATTTTTAATTTTAAAGATGTTGCGCTTCTTTTATTTGCACGTTTAAATGTCACACAACATAACATTCAGATGATATAATCATTAAATCTAATCTTTTTAGTACCTACTTGTCTTTACTATATCATTACTGAATTCTTCTTCTCCTCCTCCTCTTCCTACACCTCTATTCATTCTCGTTCTTACACATGCATTTTCGATAGTTTACTTACCTTGATTTAGGAGAAATCAAGATTTAATATATGAGGCGTGGTTACAACTATATGAAAAGCAACGTAACTGGTGGTGGTGCACTGCATAATAATCTTTATTAACCAAAGACCTCTGCTTAATCAAACTAAGTTTTCATTTACTAAGTTGACATAGTTGAATCGAGAGCATGTTAATGATTTTGGTAATCAGAAATAATTAGCTGTTGAACTGGATTTATTTAACAAAAATTAAATGTTTGTTCTAAGAAAAAAAATAATTATTTGCAACTGTTATATAACACCATACTTTAATATCATTGTTACTTCACGAACAGCATTACTACACTAAATATTGATGTAAGACTTAAATGTAGTATATATATGAGGTGGGTGATTTATCCAGCTCAGCGCAGGAAGCTCCTCCTTCTCCTCATCGCCACCCTCTATTTACAACTAGAAGCAAAATCAGGGTATCTGACTGTCGCGCACTCTATGATGATCTTTTCTTAAACCCAGGATCTCGTTTTAGTGAAAGAAATTTCTATTGGCTAATTTCAAATAGTTGAATCAACTATATATATTCATTATTCTGTTAACTTGACATTCTGGCCCCTTCAGATGGGTTTCCTTAACTACGATTTAAAACAAACTGTTGGTTCTAAGAAAAACAAGGATTTTTAGTTGTTATACATAATAGTGCATTTTAATATACATGTGCAATACTTCTCTTTCAATGCTTGATTCACAGTTTCTTTTTATTTAATTTTAATACTGCTGAATTTATTTTTGTTATTTATGATGCTTTATTTTAATGTTTGAAATAAGTAAATTTAATCTTTGTTCGCAGATCACTCTATTATGTGAAAGATGATTTCAACGTTTCTTAGTCAACTCTAATATTTATGGAACTGATTTATTTTATTTTAAAATTGTATTTTCGTCATCTCAAATGGCTGAATTGGCATCCTAGCTATGTCAATACAAAATTCTAAATCTGTTACAGTGATCCACTGTGGAATTAAAACATTTTTTATTGCATAGCTCTCTCTATCTCTCTCTTTCCATCTCTATTTCTCCCTAAACTATACCTGCTGCATATGATTTACCATCTTTATCTATTTATATCCTCTTTTTGTTGCAATTATCTGGAAGGTTCTAAGTTATAATCGACACGTGATGTATATAATATTGAAAAAACGCAAAAAAGTAATCAATCATTAAAAATATCCTTGAAGTTGTTTTCGAAGAAAATTGCGTAGTAGGAATTCGATAACGACATTGAGAATATTTTGGAAACATAGCATAAACCACTATATATTTAGAGTATATCGGTTAGGTATATTTTTATGGTCTCTGAATTAAATTAGCTAGCTAGAAAACAATTTATCATCCTCGATTTCTATAAACTATATTAATTTTTGTATTTTTTAATTTTTATTTGGATTTAAAAGTTTCAGAGAGTAGATGTTCACGTGAACACTGTATCATTTTTTCCAATGTTTGATTCACAGTTGCCCTGCATTACATTTTAATACTTCTGAATTATTTTTGTTATTTATGTTGCTTTATTGCAAGTACGTAAATTCTAATAAGAACTTTCATATTATACTTTCTTTATCTCAAAATAGTTTATTCAATACTACGTGGCTATCTGGTATTAATTCTAAATCTGCCACAGTCACGCACTATTCGTAAAAGGATCTCTTAAGAATCTTTTGGCATTGTCCAAGATTCGTGCACAATTTTTTTATATGATGTAATTCATTTTGATGAGGCATGCTGTGAGATTTGTTACTGGTTTCGAGTCGCTCAATAGCAAAACCTTCTGCAGTCTTGAAATTTTCAGAAAATTATTTTCGATTTAAAACTCTTTTTAGTACATAACTCTCTTTATCTATTAATATATATCTCTCTTTGTCTAATTGTTTTACGCATTTAACAAATAAAGGCAGGAACTTTTAGCTAAAAGAATCATCTATCAGGAAGCAATACATCAAATTAATAGTCATAACAGGATGCCATACGTAGCTCACCATATAAAACTTCACCAATCCACCTGCATATTTTGCGCATTTAACGTACATATTATCTATCAGGAAGCAATAAATCATCCTTGTTTTTCTTACAATAACCTTGAACCTGTTTACATGAATTTGGCTACAGATTATTGCGTAATCGTGACATCATCAGGATCCTTCTAGAACGTTCTCGAAGCTTAGCACGGACACGAACCCCTTTTTTACAGAAAATTTATCACGGACACGAACCACTACAGGTAGAAGCTTCTCGATGCCAGTAAGGTAGGAATCGTGAGCCAGAAACCCCCCTGTACTTTAGTTTGTAATAAATTCGTATTTGTTTAAATAAATTTTGTTTTTTAAAATAATTTTGTTCGAAAATAATTTTGTTTAATTTCTGTGTTTTTTGCAATTAATGTGGTGATGTTTCATTGTTGAGAGCAAAATGTTGTGTTTTAATTTCCAGTGACGGTAAAAAAATACAAAGGTTTCTAATTCCTTTGATAATACTAAAAATTAATCTGCGGGATCAACATAAACAAACAGAAAACTTACTTTGAGCTTTCAGAGGACAAACTAGTGTGCCTACGAGGGTAATTTAAAGGAAAAAATTATAAAAATAATTTCAAAACGACAAATTTGAATGTAATTTTTATAGAATGAAGTCTTACTAAAGAAAATTAACTTTTCATGACCAATGTGAAACATTTTATGAACAAATATTGTTTATTTAAAGCATTTGCTTGACGTTTTGACATTTAAATATTTAACAGTAAGCGATATACTTGTTTGATTTGAGACAAAAATCTGATTTTTGAATCACAATTTCCAAGAAAATATTACGTTAATACTTAATACATTTATTAGACCATAAGAAAATGGTTTAGACATATAATTTTGCTCTTTACAATGACAAATTACTACAATAATTGCCGAAAAACAGAAATATTAAATTTTTATTTTAGAAAATTTTTTTTCTAATAAATAAAATTGATTTAAACAAATAAGAACTTATTACAAAATAAGTTACTAGTATCGAAATGACGTAGATATTTAATAATAAGCAGCAAAGCTAACTTTCAGTTTTTTCGGGGTTCACAAGGGGGGGCGCATCAAAATTTAAAGTAATTTCATGGAAATAATTGATTAGAGACTCCCCAACAAATTCTTAAGATCTTCCGCAAGCTAAGTTAAAATCCAGAAACCTGACACCTATTTTTCCGAAAACTAAAATTTTCCCATGTTAACCTTATGGGATTTGCAGTGCCTTTGCGGCACGCCCTAATATTAACCGATTTGGCTCAAACTTGGAGACATTTTTTTTCCGGCAACCTCACAAAATGTGGGAGGGCGCATGTCCTACATTTGAAACTCGGTTGTTTGGACCACTCTAGTGTACATCACTAGTTTAAAAATATTTCACAAAAATTGTACAAGGCTTTGAAATATTTCATAAGACTTAAAGGATTTCAAACATTTTAAAGGGAGAACAGTACGCTAGATTTCAAAGATTGTAAAACATTTGAAAGATTTCAAAGTATGTCACTAACATTTCAAAGACTTCGATGGTTTCAACGAATAAAAAAAATTCACAAATATTTCAAAAGATTTCACAAAAATTTCCTAAAGATTTCGAACGTTTCATAAAGATTGGAAGGATTTTAAAGATTTGAAAATAGCGTTTATATCAGATTTCAAAATTTTCACAAAGATTTCGAACATTTCCAAAAAATGTAAAGCTTTCAAAATATTTCAAATATTTTAAAGACGTTAAACTATCAAATCAGGTTTGAAGAAATTTGAGAAGATTTTCAAGGTTTCAATGATTTCAATCTAACACAAATAGTTTCACAAATCAATGTTAAATTAAGCATTCACAAATACGTCATACAAATTTTACAAAGATTTCAGATATTTGAAAGATTTTAGGGATTTCAAATATTTTACAAAAATTGAGGACGATTTCAAAAGAATTTACAGAAATTTCAAAATTCACAAAAATTATAAATACTGCAAGAGATTTCAACGAATTCACAAAGATTTTAGAAGGTTTCAAAGATTTGATAAAGATTTCAAGGATTTCAAAGACGACTTGTGTTCGCGAAAAATGAGAAATTATTTTATTTATAGCTCTTTTTCTTATAAATAGTTGGCCTTGTAATTGTTTAATAATATACTTTATTTATAAAAAATTTGTTTTAAGTTCGGGGCACCTACAATTTTTGACCTAGCACTGTTACTTGTATTACCAAGCCGAATGTGAGGCGGGAACGAGATGATTTAAAAAAAATGAAAAACCTAAAGATATTTTTTGATTTTATTTCAATCCCAGATTCGACCTTATTGAAACAGAATATTTTGCTGTTTTTACTTTTAATTTAAAATGTTTCTAAGTCGAGTTATTAAACACCATGCCGTTTCTTACAATTCTAAAAGTTCTCACCATTTAATATATAAGGAATCTTCAAACCCCTTCTCTCAGCGTGATTTGCATGCGATGCGTGTATCATATGTATATGTTTGCGTACTATGCATGTAAATAAAGGTTAAGTTAGGTTTTCGACCGTCAAATTTTCTTTCGAATGACTTATCATTTTTATTATAGTCTTTAGCAAATTTCAGAATCCTCTCTTTCAAAATGTGAAAAAATTATTCCAATGCACTATTGTCGAAAATTATGAGCGAGCGGTCCTAAACAAAAATCACTGCTGACTTCGAAACATGATGACTCGTTTAGTTTAAAGATATTTTCGATTTTTTAAAGAAGATATATTACGGGGAGACGTCTACACAAAATAGGCCGCACCGACTGAAATTCGACGCGAAGGAACATGAACCATTGTTGCCATTTACACAACTCTCCTCAAAAAGTATAATCGGTGAAATTTGAGGACCTGGGTACTACAATTACGATAACACATAAATATATTATACAATAACACAAAAAGAAATATTTTGTCACTCAACCTAATGACCATGAACTCCTCATAGTCGTTAGAACCAGCCACTGGCAGCTGTTTCAACGTTTTTTCCAAACGTTGAAAATTTGCTGTGATTCTAATTTAGACTCCTGGGTCTTATCGATGTCTTATAGTTTACTTCTATGCTAAGAAGGTTCACACATGATTACAAAATATTTTAAACAACAAGTTGTACAGATAATTTTATTGAATACTACAATTGAAATTTAAGAAATTCCCTTTATTTCCAGTGTCGATTCTTGGATCTTGGCGACTTTTTTCTAATTAATTTTTGTCCCTAGAAAGTTTCTAAATACCCGAAAAAATTCTTCTCTTATTTAAAAAGGTGTTAAGGATTTTTTTACAACCAGCCATACTTTTCTAAGAACCATATACGCTACTTTTCTGCGCAGTAGCTATTTCTAACTCAAGCATTCTTTGCCTTCCACCCATCCTGTGTACAAATGTAGATTAATTTTACTTATTACTTTTTTCAGACAAGTCAAGCCTGCGCACAATGGTCCAAGAGAATCCACATACACTGAGAGACCTTTCATTCGAATGAATGATAAACTGAATCAAAGCTTAGTATACTCGTATATCAAACCACAGAAAAATGTTCAACTATTCGAGTTATTCATATTAAAATACTGAAATTTGACATTTCCATGATAGTCTCTAATAAGCTTTAGTAGAAAAATTAGTATTTTGAATAAGAAATGTTATGAATATTTATTTTAAAAATTATTCGTACTAAAAAATGATATGATGCTTACTAGTTTGTCCAAAAATTGTTTCAATAAGCATACTTGCATGTTGGTGGCGGTAGCCAGAAAGTGTGCAGTGACAGGCGGTGTGAAGTTTTTAGAAAGTTTGTGTGGAAGGTGTGAGTGGAGTGTGAGGGTGGAAGTCTAGGAAGTGAGTACAACTGTGAGGGATTTATTGGGAAGATAAAAATTAATTTACATTGTAGTTGGGGGGGGGGGGATTTGGCTGAATAGGGAAAGTGAGATTAGGTTTGTAAGGGAGCGGGTAGTTTTGTGTTCAGGATTTTGGGCCTGCATGGCGGACAAGGGTGGTTCTTGTAGTGCTAGGGAATGTAAGGTATGAGAAAAGGGTGTCTGACGGGGATGTGAGGGGTGAAATAGGGCAAAGAAACTGAAATTTTAGGGCGGTAAGCGACAGCAGCCTTAAGAGACATCTGTTGGCGGCAGTGCGTACTTTTGTGTATGTATAGGTTACAGTTACTGATGAACGAGCGGGAGGTGGGCAGCGAGAGTACTGGCAGTACTGGAATTGAAGTAGACGGGGAGGAAATATCCAAAAGGACACGACGGCCAGTTGTATGTGACCCGGTGTCAAGTGGCGCATCAGGGAGGGGGAAGAATCGGAGCGAAAGAAGCGATCAGACAAGGGAGAGAGCGTCCAGTGCAAGTGAGGGGGAGGATCTCTTGAAGAGGAAAAGAGAAAGCAAAGAGAGTCCGGAGAAAAGCGCGCTATAGAGTCTCTTTAAAAAAAACGTACGAACACGTAGGTCACCTCCACCCCCCTAAAAATGGAGGGGCAGACGGAGAAGGAGGCTATCGGGGTGCTGATAGGCGAGATCAGAGGGTTGAGGAAGGACGTAAGGGGGGCTATAGAGCAGATGAAAAGTATGAAGGAGGACCTGAGGATAAGAGATGAGAGATGGGAAAAGGAAGTAAAAGAGCTGAGGGGGAAAGTAAAAGGATTGCAGAGGGAGTTGGTGTCGGTAAGGAAGAAAAAAGAGGGTAAAATAAAGGAGATAGAAGAAAATATTAGGGTGTGGAAGGAAAGGGCGGAAACAAGGCTGGAGAAGATGGAGGGCAGGTCGGGAATGAAAGCAGTTGACAGGGGGGAGGGCGAGAAGCAAGGTATTTGGGTCAAACTGGAGATCATGATAGAAGAAAAAGTGGGAGAGCGTAGGAATGAAAAGAAGGAGAGAGCAGATAGGGAAAGGATAAGGGCAATGGAGTTGAGAATGGAGAGAAAAGGAAGGCAAATAGGAGAAATAATATAGTGATAAGAGGATTGAAGCTCAAGAGCGGGGAAGAAAGGAACGGGGTTGAAGCGCTGCTACAGGGCATAGGGTGGGTTAAAGGCAACGTAGGGAAGTTAGGATGAAGGAAAGAAAGGAGAATGAAGTGGCGGTGGTGGAATTGGAAATCTGGGAAGAAAAAATGGGGGTCATGCGTAACAAAAATGGGATAAAGAAGAGTAAGGTTTTTTATCGATCAAGATTTGTCGAGGAAGGAAAGGGATGTTCACAGAATGCTAAATGACAGGGCTAGGAAGGAGAGGAGCGAAGGGAAAGCGGCGAAGGTAGGGTATCCGAAAATAAAAATAGACGAGAAAAAATGGGTATGGGACTAGTAGAAGGAGGTATTAAAGCAAATGCAGGGAATTTAATTCAGGGGAAGTAGGGGGGTGGGAGTAAAGTAGGGTCGAAGAGTGTTAAAGGTGTTGTACTGGAACGTAGAAGGCGTAAAGAAGAAAGATGAGGATTTCTGGAGGTATATTCAGGAATTTGATTTGATTGGACTGGTAGAAACGTGGGTATAAAGAAAGGTATGGGATGGAGTAGAGCGAAAGTTGCTAAGGGGATATAGGTGGAGGCTACAGGAGACGGTCAAAGTTAAAAGAAAAGAAGGGGCTATTGAAGGTATTATAACAGGGGTTAGAGATGGATTAGAGAAAGAAGTTCATAGAGAGGGCGAGGGAGAGGGTGAGGAAGTGCAAATGAGAGTTGTAAAGATAGGAGGGTCGATGTATAAGCTTGTGACTGTGTACAATAAGGATGGAATGATACGGATTAAACAAAGGATATAAAACTTACTAGGAGAGAGAGATGAGGGTTTGGTGGTAATGGGGGGAAACTCTAATGCGAGAATTGGGCAGGAAGGGGGCATGTAGCGGGAAGGGGATCGCTTTGAAAGAAAATCGAAGGATAAGATCATAAATAAAGAGGGAAGATTCTAAGAGACTGGATGGAGGATAGAGGATGGGAGGTGGTGAATGGTATGGTAAACGGGGACGAAGTGGGAGAATACACGTATGTGAGTAAGAGGGGTGTATCGGCGATAGACTATGTGATTATGAATATGCAAGATTGGGAAGAGATAGGGAAATTCGCAGTGGAAGAGAGGGTGGAAAAAGACCATCAGCCATTAAGTTTTTGGATATAGGGGGAGGCTGACGAAAGGCAGGGTGGGGAATAAGGTTTATTAGGGGAGAGGGTGTCATGGACGAGAGAGGCGATAGAGAAGTATCAGGAGCAGTTGAGCAACGTAAGCGAAAGAGCGAAAGGCAAAGAGCGAAGAGGCTTTAAAGGAGATGATGAAGAGGTTAAGAAGATACTTGGACAAAAATAGGCTAGAGTTAAATACGGACAAGTCGAAGGTTATGATGTTCAGGGCGGGAGATGGGAGAGATAGGGGAGGAGAGTGGAAGTGGAATGGAAAAGCGGTACATGAGGTGAAAGAGTTTGTGTACTTGGGTTTCCTATTTTGAAGGAATGGGGGAGTGGATGGTCATATAAAAGAGAGGGTGAGAAGGGAAAATGTGGTGATGAGGCAGGTGTGGGGGCTGGGAGAGAGGTTGTTCGCAGATGATTTTGTAAGGAGAATGAAATTGTTTCATCCGCTAGTGATGACTGCCTTATTTTACGGAGTGGAGGTGTGGGGTTGAAAAGTAAGTAAGGAGGTAAATAGGATACAGGAGAGGTATTTAAAGCGGACACTGGGGTTGGCAAGGAGTACGCCGAACTATATTGTCAGGAGGGAGACAGGAAGAACGAATTTAGGGATTATAAAAGGGATTCGAGCGTGTAAATATGAGCAGAAATTTTTGGAAGAGATGGGAAGTAAATTGGTTAGGGAGTGTTGGCGGGAGAAGGAGAACAGACGTAGTGGTGAAAAGATGTACGTGGAAAGGGAAAGGTATTTTAGAACGAATGGATTGCAGATAGATGAAGTTAGCAGGAGGTACGAGGAAGGAAGGTATATGAATTGGTTCAAAAGAATGGCATGGAGAAAGAGAAAGCAGAAGGAGAGGAGAGCATAAGAGAGTCAAGGTTTAACGGGAACTATGTGTGGATTATGCCAAGGGAAAATGCGCAATATTTGTGTGAGAAAGGAGAGCAAGGTAGTCAGGGACTTATAGCGAGAATGAGATGCAGTTGCGTGGAAGGTCATAATAGGTTCTGGCTTTCTACAGAGAAGAGAATGTGTGAATTGTGTGGAAAAGGGGATGCAAAAGTAAGATGGAGAAAAAGAGAAGGAAGGAGGAAGAGGAATGGAAAAGGAAAGATTGTGAATAGGAGAGGAAGTAGATGTAAGAAAAATGTAAATATTGTAAATGGTAGTTAAGTATTACGTGTTAGCAGCGGAGATAGCGGCTGGTAATGCAAGACTTAGCTATAACGTGTGGATGGATGATACTTTGTAAGAAATAGTTGTAAGAAAATTTTGTAAAACAATGTAAGTGTAAGCAAGTCAATTTTCTAAGGCCAGCAGGCCGAAAAATAAACGTTTATCTATCTAGTTTCAATAAGCAAGAAAGTGAATATTATAATCTGAAAAACTTAATTGACAAATTAACATTCTAAATATAAACATGCCTGGCACCTGCAACCTATTATAGAAATGAAAACTCATGTCTGGATTTTTCGTATAATTTCTGTTTCATTATGTTTCCGATTATGTACGAGCAATCTCGAATTTTGCCGAACGCGTTCGTGCAACTTCACGAGTGCACGTGTACCTGCGGAAGCCGGTCGTAGACTTCTTTTATAATTTTGTATTCATTGTTGTTCGCACGTTAATTGTGCAATTGAATTGTGAATTGAAAAGTACACAATTTAAAAATAATCTTGAACTAAATGTGTATAGTGCAAGATTATTTTTCATTAGGAACGTATACGTACCTGCAAATCAATAAATGTGTACATTTTTGTTTTGTTTTTTGAAATATTTTGAATAACAATTTTTTTTTTCAAAATAAAAAAAATACGCAATTTTTCGAAAAATATAAACAAAAATGTTAATTATCTTGAAACCTTTCGAAGTCCTTAAATAAAAAAAATGTATTTTAAAATCGCCGAAAAGGTACACTTTTTCAATGATTCCAGTTTTTCGTACATTTTTTTGAAAAACCTGCAATATTACAAAAACCACCTAAAAATATGCCAGAGTCAAATATCTGCAATCCGAACTGGGTAATGATGACAATTCGTTTTCTTAGAATCGCATAAATTTTCCTTCTGACATCTTTGAAAGAGGTTCTTAATCATCTTGAGCAGTTAACTTCCGCGCGTTTCAAGATTTTCGTCATTAATACATTGTCTATAAGCTCTGTTGGTGAGTTTGCCAACTGTTTCCTGTCATTAAAAATTATCCGGTAAAGCTGGTGATTTCCACGATATTCGCGAATGTGTCTCGTCAGCGTGCATCTGCAAAAGAGACTTCAAATTTACATATTTATAAGCAACTCAGATGATAAGTCAGCTTCGCAATTCGATCCTTTCAAATTGTAATCTGTAAGGTTATTTACTAATAAACTTTTGTAGTAATTTTAAAATTCCGTTGTGTTAGGCGTAATATTATTCGCCCCATGCTGACGAATCTGTCCAAACAGATTGTCTACCGGATCTTGATTGAATATTCTCCCTCCAAAATGAGTAAATCTATACTCATGAATAAAATTATTCAAGACAGTGTGTATTTCTTGGTCTCTAGGCTCATTTTTAATAAATTTCATATTTCAGAAGATTCTGATTGCTTCGTTCCAGATAAAGAGATTTTTGTGAGGACAATCGCCAACGCTTGTGCAAAACTTAACCCTCATTTTTGGCTTGTTTCTGTTATATTAAATAGTGGGAAAATTCTTTCAGCTTAATCTATAAATAAAAGTGGTACGCAAATGCAAGCAAGAAGTAATTTGTTTTTTACATTTCCTTGAATCAATTGCTTCATTGCAGATTCATGACTTTCCCCTTGGTTACAAGCAGAGGCAATGATAGTAAAGCCGGCGCGGTAAACTCGTCGAACTACTTCTTTATACGTCTTTCTTATTGAATATACACTGGAAGAACTGTTACAAAAGGTGTAGACAAGAGGCTGGTTGAATTTTTTTGAATCGTTTTTTGTATTATTTTCCTTTAGCATTTATACCGCAGCATTATGTGCTATTTACTTTTGTCGATTAATTGCATAATTAACAAACCCTTCTACGTTACCTTTCTTTTTATCAAATAGCATTTGAATATCAAATTCGATATCCTCCCATAAGAGAACGCATATTCTTTCGCTTGGCTCCTTCCTTTCTGGGCTTTGGTTTGCAGGCACTTGAACACCACATCGCATAGCCCTGGCTGAAGAGGAATCGTTTATGGGAACTGCCTGATGGTTTCGATTTTTCTGCGTTGCTTTCAGTCTTTTTCTTGTGCTTGTGTTTTCCATTACAGTTGATTTTATACTTGTGGTGTCTTTTTTAACCTTCTATAATTCATGCTTACTCTTACTCTGATTTTTCTTGTCTTCTGTTCCCATTTTTATTTTCAAAGATATACACTGAAAGACTTTCCATTTGAATAAATGATAAAAACGTTTGAAACTTTAGTATTCCACACTATCAAAACATGTGAAAAAGTTATGCGTTTAAAAAATTAAAATGGTGGTTTTCAACTGGAGAATTTCATATTTTTATTACAATAAGTGGAAAAAGTGTTGCAGTACTTATCATAAAAAGTATGAATATTTTATATTCAGTATATCAAAGTAAATGAGCAATTTCAAACGACGTTAACATAATACACTTTAAAGATTAAAAACAATCTTTGCAAACTTTCGCACAAAGAATATGAGGTTTTGAAATTTGCTATACGAAAAATTATGACTCATCGTTAGAAATAATCGAGTGCAAGAAAGAAGTATACCTGTAGTGGCATTGGTAAACAACACACTACTAACACACTTAAGTGTGGCGACTGGACCCAATCCTAATGCATATATACATAACACATTTATAATACGCAATAAATTCTTAGCTTAAACCTGATGCCTATTTTAACTTACACATATAACTGAGGGTAATTAATCTACAGGCAATTTAGTTTGATTTGATCCTTTCTCTTTTCTAAGAAATTATGTACAAATTTAAAATAAGTTACGCTTAAGCTTGTTTTAAGTTTTAAGTTAAATATTCAACTTCTTAAATTATATTATTCTTAATTCAAAACGGGTAGTTGAAAAAAAATCTATTAAAAAATTTTCCATTTTTAAGCATAGTTTTTTAAAACGCAGTTCTCAATACTTCAACAATTAAAAATTAAAAATGGTTTGAATTGCAAACGTTTTATTAAAACGCGTTTTTAATTGAACAAGTTTAATTATGAATTAATATTTTTTTAAATTCAATTATGTATTATAAAGCTAACACTAATTAATTTTCCAAGACGACCCTGAAACAGTTCAAAAAATGTAAGCGTGCAAATTATTCAATTTTAAATTTTATTCAAATACAATTTCAGTCTCAAATATTGCATTTTAATCCCATAAAAATAAAAACAATAATTAATTAGAAAAAGAGCAATTATTTAATTAGTAGCAATATTAAAAAATGGGCATATAAAACGAGACATTATAAATCAACTGTTTAAAACTGGACATTTTTAAATAGAAAGCGTCGATTCTTTAAAATTCCAAATGGGTAAAAACTTTAAACTTTACTATTTTAATTGTTTTCACTTTGAAAATCTTTAATTTTGAAATAAAATAATAAAATTTTAATGTATAAATTACAATTTAACACTTAGTAGCCAATTTACGGGGGAAAAATCGAATAATTTCAAAAGATGTTTTTTTTTTCTTAAGAGAAGTTTTGAAAATATTAAAAATACATTAAAACTTTTCAAGAGTCTTCAATAGTAAAAACAATTAAAATAGTAAAGTTGAAAGTTTTTACCCATTAGGAATTTTGACGAATCAACGTTTTTTATTTAAAAATGTCAGTTTTAAACATTTGATATATAATTTCTCGTTTTATATCTCTTTTTATAATTAATTAATTTTTTTATTTTTATGGGATGAAAATGCAATAATTGAGACTGAAATTGTATTTGAATATAAT
Organism: Belonocnema kinseyi; assembly: GCF_010883055.1. NCBI lineage: Eukaryota > Metazoa > Arthropoda > Insecta > Hymenoptera > Cynipidae > Belonocnema > Belonocnema kinseyi. Next base: position 42,134,603 of record NC_046659.1, read on the forward strand.
TAAAAATTAAATAATTTGCACGCTTACATTTTATGAACCGTTTCAGGGTCGTCTTGAAAAATTAATTAGTGTTAACTTTATAATACATAAATGGATTTACAAAAATATTAATTCATAATTAAACTTGGTCAACTAAAAACGCTTCTTAATAAAAAGTTTGCAACTGAAACCATTTTTAATGTTTAATTGTTGAATTATTGAGAACTGTATTTTAAAAAACTATGCTTAAAAATGGAAAATTGTTTAATAGAATTTTTTTGATCTATCCGTTTTAAACTAAGGATATCATAATTTAAGAAGTTGACAATTAAGCTTAAAACTTAAAACAACCTTAAATGTAACTTATTTCAAATTTGTACATAATTTATTTGAAAAGCAAAAGTATCAAATTAAACTAAATTGCCTGAAGTCGCATGGGCCCTCCTTAGTAAGGTCACATTTTTCTCATAAGCGCTATCACATTTTACATTTATTATACGAGACCGAACGCACGCTTTCGTGCGTGCGTGTACTGTATTTTAAAAGGATTATATTTTATCATATTTTATGTATTTATTTACTACAAGATTTATTTAGTTTAAGTTTACCCTATTAAATTTGTTTTAATACAATTTGTTTGATTTAAATAAAAAATTGAATTTTATTAAACAATGCATTTGTTTAATATCTGTTTATTCGAATTCATACAAATATTTATTTGTAAAATGATTTGATGAAACAAATCAATCCTTTCTTCGACCGTTGATATTTATTGATTTCAAATCGTAGATTTCAAATATTTATTTGATTAAAACAAAAATACAGTACAAAGCAGTACTACAAAGTGCCGCTAGGCGTGCTAAAGCTCTGCCGGCGGTTCCTAAGGGACTAACTTAGAATATAAATTAATTGCTCATGTGATTTAATATATTTGATGACATTCGTATTTGTTTAGTGTTGGATTATTCTAAAGGTTATTATTTACTATAAAATGATAAATTAATTGTGAAATGGGCGCAATATCTCTAGTTTAGGAACTACTTGAAGTTTAAGGTTTTTACCTTGGATATAATTGAAGATATCAGATGTAAGTCTTTTTCAATACTAACCTCATTTCTTTATAATGATGATTTATGAAATCAAACATTTTCTTCTCTATTATAATTATCACTTTATACTTAAAAGCAATATACATTCAATTCAAATGTCTAACTCTGGTTCATTTCTCATTATTCTAATTTATGATTGTTCAATACAGAAATGAGAAGCACAGGATTGAAAATTGACCAGAATTAAGCATTCGGATTGAACAATTGAATTATTGAACTATTAATAATAGTTATATTATCGAGCTTAGACATTATTTTTATAAAGAATGCTCAGTTTTGAGGTTAGGTGTAAAAAAAGATTTACTTGACTTGAACAAAAACTGTAATTAATTTAAAAAATATATATTCAATGTAAACAAGAACTTTACTTACTTTAAACAAGAAATTTAATAAAAACGAACTAAAAATTCATTTCAAACAAACAAATAAGGACAAACAAAAAATATATTTGACTCAAACAATCATTTGTTTGACCCCACATAGAAGAAATAATTTGTTTGATTCAAACAAACATTTTTGTCAGTGTATACACATAATTCTATATAATATTATTCTGCCGCTGCTGTCCTAGAAAGTTTTAGTGAATGCCAAGATCGAACTCAGGAAAATGCCACATTCAACTGACCATGATTAAATACATCTTTACGAAGATCTAACCCGATAGTATCGAAATTTTGTACTTCACAATACAATGTAATACAATGGATAAAGACAATGTCCCCTGCCTTATCACCTGTTACAATGCGACATCGTAGAAGATTATTTCGAAGTTAGATTATTTGCAAACGTGTACCATTACATAGAAATAAAAGAATAAAAAATAAATAAAATTTTTAAAAATAAATAAATAAAAATAAAATAAAAATAATATTACAAAGAAATATTACGAATTAGCATATCAATGCAATTGTTTCTTAATCGTAATTCATAAGGAGGAAGGGTCGATGGGTTCAATGTGTTCAAGTATTCTTTACTTTTTAATATTAATTACAGTATATGAGCGTTTCGTATTGTAATTTTGGACAAAAAGGTCGGAACGTAAAAAACCCCATTAGATATAATTATAACTTATGCTAGCTTAGCCTATCTTAAAATAGAATTATCCTATGTGTACATTATCAGCGTCATCAATGATTGTCTGTCGCATATTATATTACGAGAGCATAAGGTAGTTTGTATTTTATTTTAAACTGAGCATTATCTTTGTGATATAAATGGATAATTTTGATTGCTATAGAATTGCCTAGTTGATGAGTATAAAATTTGTGTGTCATTTCAAGTATATTAATCAATATATCATCTATTTGGAGATTTTCCTTAATGTCTACATTTCACTTTTTTGGGTTCGCTTTAGAGATCCGCCGTAGTAGTTTATTTTATAGAATTAACAGTCTTTCGATGTTACATGTGGTTATAACCTTTTTCACATGCTTATTGTGTAATATCATCCCTAAGTATTTCGTAGATTTTTGGTGATGTATTGCAACATTACCTATTATTATTATTGAGAGGGTATCCTCTCCTTTTTCTTTGGATTTTTTACTAAAAATTATGAGACTGGTTTTCTTCGCATTAATTTTCATTTTCCACTAATAATAGTATCTCATTAATTCGTTCAGGTGTTTTTGCAGGTACCTTACAGCCATATATTTTTTCCAAGAAGAAGCGAAGATAGCCGTATCGTCCACGAATATGGCTATATTTGTTTTCTAATTTTTCTTAATATCGTTAATATAATATATGAATATGATTGGGCCTAAAATTGAGCCTCGTGGAACGCATGCTACAATTTTTTGTGGCTCGGATTTCAGATTATTGTATGCTACGCAGAATTTTCTGTTGCTTAAGTAACTAACCAGTATTTTAACTATGTACGTGGGAATTTTTAGTTTACTAAGTCTGTATATTAAGCCTCTGTGCCAAACGGTATCGAACGCTTTTTCAATACCCAGCATTATTGCTGCTGTGTGTTTATTTAAATTAAATTGAGCAGATATATGATTAGTAAGTCTCGCTAATTGTTGGACCGTGCTGTGTTTTTGCCGCAATCCAAATTGTTCCGGTATTAGTAGTTTATTAATTGATTCGTTTTTATTATTTTGGTTAAGAATAATGATTTTAAACATTTTACTTAGCGTCGGCAGCAAGCTGATTGGCCTGTAATTTTGTGGAAATAACTTGTCTTTGCCTGGTTTTTGAAAGGCGAGGACATTAGCTACTTTCCATTTCTTAGGAAAATATTACAATTTAAAACATGAACTGAAAATATACGTGATTTGAATTATTGCTTTGTGCGGTAGGTTTGTAAGTATTATGTTTTGGATACCGTCTGGACCAGGAGCTTTTTATAGATCTTGTTTCTTTAATAGCTTTTTGTATTTCTCTTGATGTAGCATCATTTATTATTTTTGCATCTAAACTAGTGTTTTTTACATTTTTATACGTATTGTTAACTATTTTCTTCAATTTTTCTATTTGCCGTCGCCTTAGTGAGATGATGCACTCTTTCGAAATTGTCTGCTAATAAGTTAACTTTTTCAAGATTATTGTAAGTAATTCCATTTGGCCCGTATAGTTTAGTTATTTTGCCTGTGTTAGGTTTTGTGAAATACTTTGCTGTTTTCCGCAGGTTATTATTTTTGAAGTTTAAATTTTCTAGTTTGCTATTCCATGAGTTGTTTGAGAATTTTTTATTTTCTCTGTTAACTAGGTTGAATAATCTATTTTTAATTGTCCTGTAATGATCTATTTGTGTGGTTTGGTGAAGTTTACGTACTAGATTTCGTTCTTTGATTAGTTTTCTTATATCGATCGTTAATGGAGTTGAATAACTTCCAGTTTTTAGTAGTGGTATTGACTATTTGATAGTTGTATTTATTAGTTCCGTTATATTTTTGACCGCGTCATTTATTGCTTTGGTGTTCATTAAGTTTGATTCTATTTTTATGTTTTCGTTTATATGATTTCTGAATTTTTCCCAGTTTGCTCTTTTATAGTTTAGTAACTTTCGATCTTCGCGTTTGATTAATGTGTTGTGCATGTTTGATAAAATAGGAAGATGATTAGAGTCAAGTTCGTCGAGTGTCTCTATTTCAATGTGCACATTAATATTTTTAACGATTCCAATGTCGACAATGCTGGGTTGACAGTTTTGCATATATGAATAAAGAGTAGGATTTCCCGGCGCTAGTATTGTTAGGAATTTATTTTTTGCATACTCGAATATGGTTTTTCCGTTTTTATTTTATCTAATACAGTTCCAATGGTTGTGTTTTGCATTAAAATATCCTATTGCAAGTATTTTATTGGATGATTTAAACATTTTATCGAGATCAATGTTTTCTATATTTTGTCGACGCGAATATCCTGATATTACGGTTAAATTATTTTCTATTTTGATTCCAATAGTCTCAATTGTTTTAGTGTCGAATTCTAATTCTGTAAAGTTAATGAATTCTTTGACAAGAATTGCTACTCCGCCGCCTGTGCTATTTCCATTGTTATCTTTTCTTAAAGTTATGAAACCCGGAGTATGAAATTTAAATTTGTCTTTAAGTTTTGTTTCGTTAAGTAATAATATTTCAATTTTACATTTTTCGAGAAAGTGCCTTATCTCTCTCTACTTAAGTTCCGTTAGCATTTTAGTGAGCGATTACTAGACTACTCTGATTTTACATTTGAAAATTTTAACATGTATTCAGAAACTATAATTCCCTTATCGATGTCACATTCTGTATTATCTAGTCCTTTTTTAAGATTTTTAACTAACGTGAGTAGATAAGCTATGATGAAATGCTCGTTGATTTCCTTCCAGGGGCCTACAAGCTCTTGAAAGTTCTGTTGGTCCTGATTGTGATTTCTCGTGGTCCATGCATTTTAGCTTGCTGCAGGTTGTACAGAAGTTCTGGGCAGGTTTCCGGAGTTGTTCCATATTAGTTTTTCATGTTGATTTCCTCTGCCGTCGATTGATATCGCCCCTTGAGTTTTCTCTTGTTAAATTTTGTCCTCGTTGTTAATCCACGTTTTTTTGTGACGAAGTGCCGGGAAGTCAACTGGATCTGGTGTTTGTTGTTTCTGGTTGATTTGAGTAGTTTTTGAATTTCTTTTCTTGAAAATTCTTTCCAGTCGTTCTTTATATTTTTAGCACAATGATGAGCTGGCCAAATGATTTCCTCCGCAATTTGCGCATTTCGTGTCGGCATCAGTTTTGTCGCATTGTTTTGAAACATGATCCCCGCTGCACTTCATGCATTTTGGTTTATTGTAACAATCATTTGTTCCGTGTTCGAATTGTTGGAAGTTGTAGCATTGCGTTACTAGTTACTAGTTCCTCTGTCGTTTCTGGTTTGAAGTTCACTATGTAAGGCGGGTATTATGGGTTTTACCTCACCTTCATTTGAATTACTTTCTTTGGGTCAAATCCTAATTCCTTTAGTTCTTCCAGAATTTCTCGAGATTTTGATTCCAGTAATCCTTTCAGAATGAGTTTTTTGTCTTTTGCACTCTGGAGTGCATATGTATGGAATAGAATATTGTTGTCCAGGAGATGGTTCTTTATTTTTTCGTGATCCTTCAGTCCAGTAGGGAAGATTGTCAGCTGAGTTGCTGTTATCTTGTAGGTAGCATTTTTAGTGAATACTCTAATTTTGTTGTAGACGTGGAATCTGGTTTCATTATTTGTGTTTGGGTTTCCAAGAATAATTGGTGGCACTTTTTCTTTTGTGGAATCCGTTCTTTCTGGTGAAATGTTTTCTTTTGATTTTTGGTCCTCTGGTTCCGCAGTGACTTTCATATTTTCTTCAACCGCTATAGACTCAGAGTCCGAGTTAGTCTCCAATACATTTCTCTTTTGCCTCCTGTTTTTTCTTCCCATTTTGTAATGTCTTCTTCTTTCAGCCAATTCCGATCGCGACGTTTCATGCCATTTGTCTGATGTCTGCTAGAGTCTGTCTTCTTGTATGGAGTTTTTTAGCTATATGATTTTCTTTTTTGTTAATTCGCTTACCATGTGCAAGTTAAGCTGCACATGACGCCGAGCCACACATCTTCGCCCTCGAAAGATTCAAATGCGCGCCACACGCCTTCGCAAAAATCTTTAAATTCTCAATCTTTAATTTTACAATCGGTAAGCACAGGGCGACGAGCCTAACACCTTCCGCCCTCCGAATCCTAATACACAATCAAATCAATGTTCGCACTCAATCTGTTCAAGTATTATGAGAGTATTGCGTCATTTATATATCCACCAGCAGCCTTGCTCGCGCCTCGACGCGCGCCTATTTATCTTTTTATGAAAAAGAATAAATGAAAAGCCTATCTTTCCTATGTTATACATATTTAATGAATGTTACAAAATATTAGTATAAAATAATACAAGACACCAAGGGATGAGTTCTGTATCTGAAACTGTAATTAATCTTTTATAATAGGATTTCAACGTATTCTTTATTTTTAGTTACAAAATGAAATTGAACTATTTTATTCCTAATAAGCTTTTTTTTATTAAAGATTAATTTACACCTAATATTGATTCATAGCATTTATTACGATTTTGTAGCTCACGTTGATGATAATCATATTCTTTAAATAATCAACTTTGCATTTTTACACCACAATATTTATAAATTAATTTAGCAACATTTTTGAAAGTGAATTATAATATTCAATAATATAATAATAATAATAATAATAATAATAATAATAATAATAATAATTCTTATACATAAATTCTTATAAATACACTTTCTCGGTGGCTCAGTTGATTAGACACTCGGACTTCACCTTCGAGGTCCGGGATTCGATCCCTGAGCCGGTACCTCTGGCAATTTGTCAATGTACCTTAACGGAGGTTCGGAACCCACCTTAAGCTGAAGGTCCTCTTATCGTGTATTTGACTGCAACTCAGTCCGTCAATGATGGGGTAAAAACCAGGCTTTGTCCAATATGTCTGGGCAGACTGCTCTCATCAGATCACTTGATTGCATTATAAAAATGCGTCCGTGACTGATGATATATACCCTTGACAGCCCCGTGCAAAATGATCAACTAAAAATCCAACTCTAACTAAAAATGCCTTCGACATGTTGGGGAGTATAAGTCTGTGACAACATTTCAACACAGAAATGTTTATTTTGAGAGCTTCGGTGGCTCAGTTGGTTAGACACTCGGACTTAAGCTCAGAGATCCGGAGTTCGATCCCTGAGCCGGTACCTCTGGAAATTTTTCAATGTACCTTTACCGAGGTTCTGTTGGTTCGGAACCCACCTTAAGCTGTAGGTCCCCCCATCGTGTACTTGACTGCAAACCAGTCCGTCAATGGTGGGGTAAAAACCAGGCTTTGTCCAATATGTCTAGACAGACTGCTCTCATCAGATCACTTGATTGCATTATAAAAATGCGTCCGTGACTGATGATATATACTGGGATGGCCCCGTGCAAAAATGATCAAATAAAAAATCCAACTCTAACCAAAAATGCCTTCGACATGTTGGGTAGTATAAGCCTGTGACAACATTTCAACACAGAAATGTTTTTATAATAATAATAATAATCACTACTTTATGAGTAATAACGCGATATATGATTACTGTACGAATTTTAATTACAAGAATAGATAAATCCTTAAAAAGTTGGAAAAAAATGACATTATTGAACGCAAATTTCTGCTAATTGTCGAATATCGGGCTTAGTTAACTCTCCCACTTTCCTCTGGACTCATCACATTAGAGTTAATGAAAAACATAAATATTTTGTTTAAAATTAAAATAATAATTATTACATTTCAAATTACATTTAAATTAATGAAATAAGGTATTAAAAATAACACTTTCAACAAATAATTATTTGAAAAATTATCATGTGGGGTGAAGGTGTTGTAAAAAATGTGGTTGATGATGGTAGATGGAGGGTAAAGGTGTTATAACGGTTTTACAGAAAAATAGCCTTTTGACTTAAAACTTTAAGAAGTGGGACAAATTGTCTTATTTCCTAACTGGCAATTCTTTATTTGTTCAAAATTCGTCTTTCTAGTTGAAAAATTCATAATTTTAGTTGAAAATTCATCTGTTTGGTTAAAAAATTTACTATTTTTTTGAAAATTCTTTTTTTTCAGAAATAAATTAATTGTCTGTGTGAAAAAGTAACTTTGCTACTTTTGGTTTAAATTCGAAACTGTTATAGAAATGTAAGCTTTACGATTGAAAATTCGTTTCCTTATTTTTACAATAAATCTCTTGGCAGCATCTGCATTCGTTGAAATATCAAATATTACATTTTCTATCGAAAATCCATATTTGCAGGTTAAAAAGTCAACTACTTTGTTGAAAATTTACATACTGGTTCGAAAATTTAACTCTGGTTAAAAATTCAAATATTTTATTGAAAATCTTTTCTTTTTATTTTAAGATATCGACCACTACGTTTTCATTGAGAATTCTTTTTTCTTAAAGCAATTCTTTTTGGTTAAAGATTAATCTTTTTTATTTGAAAATTTGTTCATTCAGTTTAAAATTTATATTTTTAGGTTGAAAATTTAAATATTTAGTTAAAAATTGATCTATTCGTTCGTAAATGTAAATCTTGCATTTAGAAGCCAAATTTTTAACAAACACGTTTACACTGAAAATAAAAAAGTTTAATTTTCAGTTTAAAAAAATTAACGAATTTGCAACCAAATAGTTACTTTTTCATCCAAAAACCTAACATTTTAATAAAATAGTTAAACTTTTAAATAAGTAAATAAATTTTCAACAAAGAACTAAAAAATATGATTATTTTAAAACAATCACAGCTGAATTGAATCAAAAAATGCATTTCAAGAAAATTTATATATTTTAAACCAGAGATAAATTTTTAACTAAAATAATTAATCTTTAACCAAAAAAATTAATTTGTAAGAGGTCCTTCATCCTTAAAACAATTACAGAAATGTTCAATAAAAAAGATTAATTTTCAAAGAAAGAAAGAAAGAATTTTCAAAAAAAGAATTAAATTTTCTACAAAAATGATGAACCTTCAACCCAAAAAAGATCCATTTTTACTGATTTAGTTTAACATTTAACCAAGTATTCGAATGCGAACAAAAAAGACAAATTTTAAACAAAATAATTGAGTCCTCAACAAAGGAGCTTTAACAAAAGATAATTCACAACTACCAAGTTACAGTTGTAGATGTATATATGCATATATTATCGAGCGCAAAGCTCTAAAACGAACAATGAAAAAAGAAAAATATCTACAAAATTGTTGAGTTTTCCACCTAAAAAGGCAAGTTTTAAAAAGCTGTTGAGTTTTCAACTTAAAGGGATACATTTTCATTGTGTTCATGTCCAGTAAGAAAATCAAGTTTCTAGCTAAAGAGATGAGGTTTTAACCAAGAAACATTTTTAGTCAAGACATAAACAAAATTCAACTAAATTGTTGAACATTTTCAACAAACAATTTTTAAAAACTGTTCCCTTATAGTTTAGAAAATCAAGTAATTGGTTCAAAATTCGTCTTTTTTGTAAAACATTAATCTTATTGGTTAAAAATTAATCTTTTGAACATAAAATTTTTTTATGGCGAAAAAATAGTTCTCTTAAAATTTAATGTAAAAACAACATATTTCCCTTCCTGATCGATTACACGACTTGAATTGCAGAATCTGAGTAATGGTAAATGGATTTGATCTCCTTCGGAATAATTTCTATGAAACTTTTTTTAACAGAAATTTAAACTATGACATGTTTGGTGAAAAAGTAATTTTTTAAATTAAAGTGTAATCTTTTTTAGTTAAAAATGTAACTAATTGTTAAAAAATTTATGGATTTTGTTAAAAACTCACTTTTTTAGTATAAAATTAATCCTCTTGTTTGAAAATTCTTCTTGCTGATTTAGGATTCAACAATTTTTCTGACAATTCTTTTTTTCAAAATTAATTTATTGAAGTGAAAATGTAACTTTCCCTTTTTGGTTAAAAATGTATTGATATTTTTAATTGCAATCTGTTTTGATAGAGAACTCAGCATTTTTTTAAATTGCACTTCTTTAAGTTAAAAATTATTTTTTTTAACTAAAAAATGAACTATCCCATTTTTCGTTGAATATTAAGTTCACAATTGAAGCTTCATCTGTTTCTGTTCAAAGCAAACCTTTTTGATTGAAGATTCAAGTATTTTCTTCAAATTTCTTTTTTTTTATTAATTTCTATAATGATAAAATCTTCTTGTATTACTTTTGGTTGAAAAATGATATTTTTAGATAAAAATCATATATTTGTTTGAAACTTTCTAGATTTTGTAGAAAATTCGTAATTTTTTGTAGAAACGTAATATTATTGGTTGAAAATCAATGTTTTTCATTAAGGATTCCGTTATTTAAAAAAAATTCCATTTCAGTTTGCGAAAAAAAAATTTCTTTTAAAAAAAATTTCGATTCTACTGTTTTTGGTTGAAAATTGATATTTTAAATTGAAAATTGACCTTTTGTACTTAATAATTCGATTTTTTTAATTTGTCTCTTTTGGTAGAAAATTAATCCTTTTGGTTTAAAATCGACCTTTTTTCGTTAAAGATTGAACTATTTGGAAACAAATTTATCTGTTTTGATGCAATATTTAGAAGTGCAGAAGTTTGTTGGAAATTCGTTATTTTTGGTAGAAAAATAAACTTCTTAATTGAAATTTTATCTTTGTTTCGAGGATTCTATTATTATATGAAAAATTCGTTTTTTGCTGAAAAATTAATTTATTTAAGAGAAAAATCGATTATACCATTTTTTATAGAAAAATGATATTTAAAAGAAATAATCTTTTTTTTGTTAAAAATATATATTTTTCTAACCGTCTTTATGAACAGGGAGATTAATCTTCGCGTTTGAAAATTCATCTACTTCATTGAGGGTTCAATTATTTGTATTTTTTTTAAATTCCTTCATAGTTAATCAAAAATCAATTTATGCAAAATAAAATTGGATTATATCATTTTTGGTAAAGAATTGATATCTGAAATTAAAAAATTATCTTTTTTAGTTGAAAATTCAACCATATGTTTGAAAAATGCGTATTTTCGGTAGGAAATTAGTCTTCTTGGTAGAAAATGTATCTTTGTGATTAAGAACAAAACTATTAAGTTTCACATTCTTTCTTTTTCGTTAAAAATTAAATTCTTTAATTAAAAATTTTAGTCTCCCATTTTCGGTAAAAATTGAAATTCTGAATTAAAAATTGATATCTTTGTGTTGAAAAATCAATGATTGGTTTCAAACATCGTCTTTTTTTATATAAAATTAATCTTCTTGGTTGAAAATTCATCTGCTTGTTTGAAACTTCAACTTTATATTATCAAATTCATCTATTTTAATAAATTTCAACTAATTTGTTGAAAGTTTAATTGTTTGTTGTTAAATATTAATTTTTTCAACTAAAAAGGAATATTCCTATTTCTGGTTATATATATATTATCTTTGATTGAGGATTCAACTATTTTAATAAAATTTTAATTGCACAATTTTAGGACTTTTTATTAAAATCTTATATTGTTTATTGAGTATTCAACTATTTTCTTGATTTTTGTTTTATTTATTAAAATTTAATGTATTTAAGGAAAATTTTCATTATATTATTGTTGATTAAAAACTAATCGTCTTTTGTAGAGAATTAATTTTATGGATAAAAAATTAATCTGTTTTATATTATTTTTAACATAGCTGTGCAAATTCAACTTTTTATTTTCTTATATTGGAAAAAACGTCTTGCAGAATTGACTATAAAAAAAATTTTATCGCTGAAAGATTCTGCTAAATAATGTATAGAACCTGCTTCATTTTAAGTGAATTCTATCTTATTCCAAATGCTTTTTATAAAATTGTTCTTGGATTGAAAATTAATTTCGTTGAAAACAATTTACATCTGTATAAAGTTTCTTACAAATTATAATAATAAATTTCGTACAAACAGATCATATGAAAAATAACAAAAAAGTAATAAAATAATTAAAAATATAATATAATTACATACACGTCACTGAAAAATAATTTGTAAACAACTTTTTCAATTGAAAATTGTTTCAATAAATAGAAAATTGATGACAAAACTTTTCGACTACATTAGTATTGTTTTCCCATTAATTGTACTTCTTTGAAATAAAATAATGTTTTAAGATTACTGCAAGATTTATCAATTGTCCTTAATAACATTCACATCTAAGATATTAATAAAAAAATACTGCTTCCAATTGTAAAACTCCGTACCTACAAGATATTGTCTACTTTTCACAGATTCAATACGATTCTCTGATGTAGGCCACCATTGTCTGCTGAAACGTTTGAAACAACTTAATTAGTTTCAATTCACCTGACCCTAAAGTCAACGACTTACATCAACAATTTCTTCAAAATTCTGTTAATTATTAAAAACATTTCTTTAATAGAAAATTAATCTTTGTGTTTGAAACTTCATCTATTTCGTTAAAACTTCGACTATTTGGTGCCAAGTTCATCTGTTTTAATTAAAATTTGAAATAATCTGTGAAGAATTTCATTTTTTGATCGAATATTAACTTTTATAAACTAAAAACTAAATTATTCTACTTTTGTTTAAAATTTGATATATTTTTTTTAAACTTCATCTTTTTAGTTAAAAATTATTTTACAGAGTGAAAAATTAATCTGTTTTTTATTATTCTTAACATAGATGCCCAAATTCGATTGTTTGGTCTCAGATTGAAAAAAAGCGTCTTGCATAATTTACTATACAAGAATTTTAATCGCTGAGAGATTCTGCTAAATAATGTGTAGAACCTGCCTGGTTATAAGTAAATTCTATTTTATTTTAAATTCTTTTTATAATATTGCTCTTGCATTAGAAATTAATTTAGTTGATAATTCTATTATTTGTAGAAAATCTGTAGTAGAAATCTGTAGAAAATTTCATTTTTTCATTGAATATTAACTTTTATATACTAAAAACTGAATTATTCTACTTTTGTTTAGAATTTCATATTTTTTATTGAAACTTGATCTTTTTTAGTTAAAAACGGAATTATTTGTTTTTAAAATTCCCGCATTTTGTTAAAAATTTGTGTTTTTGTTAGAAATATAATACTCCTCCCTTGAAAATTCATCTTTTTGGTTGAGAATTCAACTATTTTGTTGTAAGTTTCTTTCTAGTTGGTCAAAAACTAATTTCTCGCCGACCATTGGGTGATAATGAAAGTGCCCGTACATCCCTATAGTATGTATCTGTTGTTGGAGGTTTTCAAAATTGTGTTTTTATAAATTAAAGATTGAGTAATTGGCAACATTGTCGGCAGATATGAAGACCCGATACATCCATAAACCTGAACATAATTCATTTAATCCTACATTCCTTAAAACATATATTGTTTAAGAGCACACAAAACAGTGAAAGCCTATACATTTTATACAGCTGTCTTGTGGTTAAGGTGAAGTGCAAGGAGTTTAATGGTACTTTTCTTATATTGAGTAAAGTTGGTGTAACAATGGTGTGTATAGTTATAAGTTAAAGTTTTTAGTTATTATTTGCATTTAATATAAACGTTAACATTAAGTATTAGTTTCGCGATGCATGGAATTTGTTATCAAATTTCATTGCTGATAAAAAATGCGGTAGCAACTTATTGAGATTTTGAGATTAATATTACATTTTTCAAATCAAGAGCGAACTGCTCGCAGTTAAAAAATTTATCAAAAAGACGTAGGATGAAAACATAAGAAGCTATTTTTTATTTTAATCCTGATTAAAATAGTTTCTGTTTTTTCACCACAAATTTTATGAATGAAATTTTTGTGATATTTGTAAGAAAAATTTCACTAATTTTCAATGTATTTCAAATACGGAGTAGTTTTTTCGTATTAAGAAAAATGAGTAAAAGCTTATCTTTCGTAAAGTTTTTTGTAGTACATTTTCGTAACCTTTCATAGCAAAAAATAATATTTGACAGATTTTTGTAGATCTACGGATTATTTACATTAAAGTGGCCAAAATTATCTAATTCTGCGACCAGCAGTGCGCTCTTGTATTCTAAAATTAAATTCTAACCTCAAAATCTCAAAAGTTGTTATCGCATTTTACACCAGCAATGGACTTTAATATCAAATTTCATGCTTCATAGAAATATTACTTAATGTTAATGTTTATAATAATAACAAAAAATAGCTTAAACATTAACTTGTAATTAAAAATATACTAACCCTACCGATAGAAATCTCAGAGTATATGCTAAAGAATCTCAAGGCCCTGAGAAGCTCTGAGAAATTCTTCGCAGGTACTCAGGTAGATATATTTAATTGTCCAGATAGCTCGTTTAAATACTTTGAAGGCTTTAAAATTTCCTTTCCGAAATTGAATGCCATCGTACATATATTTTTTGCCTTGACTTTTATCAAATGATAAGTAATTATATAAATGTATGTCTTTTTTGAGCCACGAGGTCCATCACTATAAAAACATGCTGTAAAAGGCCTTGCTTCGTTCAACAAAGCAGCATTAAGGATTGCGTCTATAATATCTTTTTGTTTTCCATTTAATTTGTAGTACTGAGTCTGACCGAGTTGTTCATGTTGAGTAAGCGATACCTCGTCATCGTGAATCTCAATATCGTTCCGAAATTGAGTAATTTGTGGCGTCGTTGAAAACTTACTAATATCGGATCTTTCGTGTGAAAGATAGGTATTTATCTGAATATATGATCTTATGTATGCTTCTTGTATATTATAGCTTTTTTGAAAATCTTGAGAAATAGCATATTTAAATTTATACCATAGTTCCTCAGGATTGATAGGTTGACAGTATATTGAAAGTATATTGACCTGATGCTAAACATCTTCTTTGAAAAGTATCATAAGTTTCTCCATTAACAGCTCTGAGATCTTGGAAACTTATAGCCCATTTGATTGTTATTAGTAACAGTCCCAGATAGAATAGTTCTATTGTAGTCGGACTAACAGAGTACATCCGTCCAATAACATTAAATTTTGTTTTTTGTTTTTGCAAAATGATAATTTTGATCCACTATGTTTTTTTTTAAATACGTAGTGAGATGAATTTTCAGAGTACGCATATCGTTTGGCATCAGTATCACGTCCATTTAAATCCAAATAATTGATAAGCATGGTTTCTTCTTCCAATGCGTTTTTTATAGCATCTTCACTTTCAGCATCGTCCATAGTAACACTTTAAAATGTACTGGCAACCTAATAACAGCATGACTTTTATTTTGCAACGATCTACCGTGTATAGGATCACATGATTCAATAGGACTCATGTATCGAGTATCTATGAAATTTTTCATTTCTTCATGATGAATAACATTTTCACTATTATTGGCATCAGTAACTACGCTGGAAGCAGCATCATTTCCTTTTTAGATATAGTTGTGTAAATATTTGACTGACTTTATGCTAGAAACTTCTTCCACATTAATATGCGAGTTAAAGAACTTCAATAATCCAACATTGTAAGGTACTACAAATTGATTATCAGTCGTGCCTCCATTTTTGCGATTATAAGTACCAGTATCTGTTCTACGATAAGTTGGATAAATTTTTTCATCCGTTCATGTCTCGTCTTGAAACTTTTTTGGAAAATTCTTACTATATTTACCTTTATCATCTTTACGCCAATCTCCACAGGGACCGTTAATCATGTTTTTCATAAAAATATTATGAAGTTCATGATCTGCATCTAGATTTGGAATTACTGCCAAAATATATTCATCCAGAATGTCAGCAGTAGTTATTTTACTATTTTGTTTTAACGTTAATATCAAAGTAACATGATGTAATTCACGTTTTTGATACTCAACAACAAAACGTATGCTTGTACTTGGCAGAAGAATTGTTGTCTCACTATATTGTTGATTAATTCATCTTTCTTTGCATTAAAAACTCGTGAAACAATGTCTGGTCCATAAGATGCTGTCTGGCCATGTAATAAATTATCTTTCATTTCAGCCCAGTTTGGATTACATGTCATAGTGATAAACAAATCTGGCTTATTGAATTTTCTTACAATTGCCATTGCATCTTGATAGTGCTGTAGCATATTCCGGGGAGATTCTGATAATAATTATGGATTAATGACCATTTTTCCAACAGTAGTATGCAAATCATTTGATCTTTGTTGTAAATGATCGACTTATCCCTGATAAGTATCAACGCGAAGTGTTTTTTGATTCAATCTGCAGGAATTCATCCTATCATTTTCGATTTTCACATAATTATCGACAACCCACTGTTGTAATAATCGGCTACCCATCAAAAATACATTATTATCTCTAGTTGCCATTCTATATTTAATCTATGCAGATCGTGAGACTTAGCCTCGTCTACTAATACAGTGTATGCTGTGATTCCAACCTTGTGTGCCATAAGGATAAAATAATGGATAAATCCAAGTTTCAACGTTCGGATCCATCGAGCTGACAAATTGAAGGAAATAATTATTAGAACAATTTTTTTCTTAAAATTGCAAAAATTTAGAACTGAACGTAATTTGTGTTTCAGACAAACGCAAAAGAAATTTTGTAGCTTGCGGTCACATGGCCTCAATATTCGCGCTTTTTTAGCCCTATTAAAGTCAACTCTTAAATGAGGTATGCTTACATATTTCGTCGTCCTTAAGATCAGTAGTCTCCATTATCTCGTCTGAATGCTAAGTTTGTAATAAAATTTGTCACAATTACAATGGTTATAACAACATTAGAAAAGTTTTATATAAATAAAACATAAATTCCTTTAGTATAAAATAATTGTAACATAATTTGATATCAAGATAAGTAGTATTAAGCGCGATAAAGTATGTAAGTACATCTCATATCACATTTAATAAAAGAAAATAGATTAAGAAACTGCGATTCTAATTAATTATGACACGTGTGTTAAAATGAAAAAAGAAAAAAAAGATTCACATGGATCACGCTTCATGTGTGGATGATACGAAACTGCGCACGGCGGTAGTGTGGCCAACATTCGGCGCGATCACGTCTCTTAGATCTGAGATAACAAATAAAAACAGCGCGTTAAAAAGATAGACTAATAGAAATCATGGCTAAGTCATCCAATATGGCAACCCTGCATGATGGTTCCTTAGCCTTTGAAGAAAAAGTCGACCTGTGGTTTTGTAAAGGCTCTTTCATACCTCATTTAGCCGGCTTGGGCTGGCAGAAAGAGAGGTCCGTTCGATTTTCGACTTGAAAACAGGATCGGAGCCACACTGCAGTAACTACATGTCGTTGGAATATCACGTCAATTACGAACGCTGAATATACATGTCGGTGTCGGTGACATAAACAACTTACCTATTAAAATATAATAAAAACATTAGGAAAATGTACAATGGCAATAAAAAGATCAAAAACATGTACAACGATTAAACTATTATGTTTTAATTAAATATATACTTGGATAATTAATAATTTTCTACAATGTCGATTTTAAAAGTTCCCGCTTACTGTGTTTACATTCAAACCCGAATAAGAAGATAATCAGGAATCAGGAAAAGGCGTTACGACTTTCGATGTATTTCCAGTTCGACTCATTCATCTTCTTTTTATAATAGGATAGATAATATACTGAAAATATTAGAAAAATATACAAGGACAATACAAACATCAAAAAGATGAACAACGTTCAAATTATAATGTTTTTATCAAATAATTACTTGGATAATTATTAATGTCGATTTTCAAAGTTCCCGCTTACTGTGTCTGCATGAAAACCAAAATGAGAGGCCAATTAGGAATCAGGAAAAGGCGTTACGACTCTCGATATATTTCGAGCGCGACTCATTCATCTTCTTTTTATAATAGGACCAGTAGTGTTGCGCGCGCCACGGCGCGCACCTATTTATCTTTTTATGAAAAAGAATAAATGAAAAGCCTATCTTTTCTATGTTATACATATTTAATGAATGTTACACATTATTAGTATAAAATAATAGAAGACATCAAGGAATGAGTTCTGTATATGAAACTGTAATTAATCTTTTATGATAGGATTTCAACGAATTCTTTATTTTTAGGTAGAAAATGAACTATTTTATTTCAAATTAGCTTTTTTTTAATTAAAGATTAATTTACATCTAATATTGATGAATAGCATTTGCTACGATTTTGTAGCTCACGTTGATGATAATCATATTCTTTAAATAATGAACTTTGCATTTTTGCACCACAATTTTGATAAATCAATTTAGTAAAATTTTTGAAGGCGCATTGTAATAATCAACAATGACGTTATATGTTGAAAAACACATGTAATAAGCTTGTTGCCACTTGGTAAACTCTTCCCTGAAAATCTTGGTTAAGTCTCCCCAACAGTAGTTCATGCATTCAATGTTATAAAATTTTTAGTAATAACTGTTTCATTTTTCTGATTTATACCAAATCATTACACTACTTTGTAACTATTTGACAAATTCGAAAAATTTGAAAAATTATCATGTGGGGTGAAGGTGTTGTAAAAAATTTGGTTGATGGTGTAAATGGAGGGTCAAGGTGTTATAACTGTTTTACAGAAAAATAGTCTTTTGACTTAAAAGTTTAAGAAGTGGGACAAATTTTTTTATTTCCTAACTGGCAATTGTTTATTCGTTTAAAATTCGTCTTTCTAGTTGAAAAATTCATAATTTCAGTTAAAAATTCATCTCTTTGGTTAAAAAATTTATTATTTTTTTTAAATACTTTTTTTTCGGAAATAAATCAATTGCCTGTGTAAAAAAGTAACTTTGCTACTTTTGGTTTAAATTCGAATTTCTTATAGAGAAATTATCTTTCTGATTGAAAATTCGTTTCCTTATTTTACAAAGCAACTCTTGGCAGCATTTACATTCGTTGAAATATCAAATATTACATTTTCTATATAAAATTCATATTTGCAGGTTGAAAAGTCAACTACTTTACTGGAAATTTACATGCTGGTTCGCAAATTCAACTCCACCACTGCGTTTTCATTGAGAATCCTTTTTTTGAAGCAATTCTTTTTGGTTAAAGATTAATCTTTTTTGTTTGAAAATTTGGCCATTCAGTTCAAAATTTATCTTTATAGGTTGAAAATGTAACTACCAGGTGTATACATATGAAACCGGTATTTTTTCAAGAAAAAAACACATTTATTTCAAGAGAATGATGACAAATATTTTATTCAAAGTATGCGCCCTC
>NC_046659.1:42153948-42161878 GCF_010883055.1 Belonocnema kinseyi
TACGCCAATTAGCACAAATGGTAAGTTCCGACAGTGCCTACAAGTGTGCCTACTGGCCGCTAAATGGCAATACCGGTTTCATATGTATACACCTGGTATTGGATTAAAAGTTAAACTATTCGGTGTCAAATGCAAATCTTTTATTAAAAAGCTAAATTTTTAACAAAACCGTTCACACTGAAAATGAAAAAGTTTAATTTTCAGTTTTAAAAAATTAGCGAATTTGCAATCAAATAGTTACTTTTTCACCCAAAAATATAACATTTTAACAAAAAAATTCATTTCAAGAAAATTTTTAACCAGAGACAAAAAATACAAATTTTAAACAAAATAATTGACTTCTCAACAAAGGAGCTCTAACAAAAGATAATTCACAACTACCAAATTACAGTTGTAGATGTATATATGCATATATTATCGAGCGCAAGGCTCTAGAACGAACAAAGAAAAAAGAAAAATATCTACAAAATTGTTGAGTTTTCCACCCAAAAAAGCAAGTTTTAAAAAGCAGTTGAATTTTCAACTTTAAGGGATGCATTTTCATTGTGTTCATGTTCAGTAAGAAAATCAATTTTCTACCCAAAGAGATGAGTTTTTAACCAAGAAACAATTTTAGTCAAGACATAAAAAAATGCATCTAAATTGTTGAACATTTTCAACAAAAAATTTTTCAAAAACTGTTGCCTTATAGTTTAAAAATCAAGTAATTGATTCAAAATTCGTCTTTTCTGCAAAACATTAATCTAAAAATAACAAAATTTCCTATCTGGTCGATTTGTTGAAAATTAATTTTTTTAACAGAAAATTATACTATGACATTTTTGGTGAAAAAGTAATTTTTTTAATTAAAGTTTAATCTTTTTAGTTAAAAATCTAACTAATTGTTTAAAAATTAATGGATTTTGTTGAAAATTCGTCTTTTTTATAACAAAATTAATGTTCTTGTTTGAAAATTCTTCTTGCTAATTTAGGATTCAACCATTTTTCTGACAATTCTTTTTTTTCAACTTTAATTTATTGAAGTGAAAATTTAACTTTCCATTTTTGGTTAAAAACGTATTGATATTTTTAATTGCAATCTGTTTTGGCAGAGAACTCAGCTTTTTTTTTAATTGCACTTCTTTAAGTTGAAAATTATTTTTTTAACTAAAAACTGAACAATTCAGTTTTCGTTGAATATCAAGATCATAATTGAGGCTTCATCTGTTTCGGTTCAAAACGAACCTTTTTGATTGGAAATTCAACTATTTTCTTCAAATTTCTTTTTTTTATTAATTTCTACAATGATAAAATCTACTTATATTACTTTTGGTTAAAAAATGATATTTTTTTTAGATAAAAATAATATATTTGTTTGAAACTTTCTAGATTTTGTAGAAAATTCGTAGTTTTTTGTAGAAACGTAATATTATTGCTTGGAAATTAATATTTTTCATTAAGGATTGAGTAATTAAAAAAAATCCTTTTATTTTAAATTGAAAATTGACCTTTTGTACTTAATAATTAAATTTTTTAATTTTTATGTTTTGGTAGAAATTAATCCTTTTGGCTTAAAATTGACCTTTTTTCGTTAAAGACTGAACTATTTGGAAATACATTTATCTGTTTTGATGCAGTATTTAGAAATTCAGAATTTTTTTTGAAAATTCGTTATTTTTCGTAGAAAAATAAACTTCTTCATTGAAATTTCATCTTTTTTTCGAGGATTCTATTATTACATGAAAAATTTGTTTTTTGGTGAAAAACTAATTTCTTTAAAAGAAAAGTCGATTATACCATTTTTGATAGAAAAATAATATTAAAAAAAAATCGATCTTTTTTTGTTAAAAATATAATTTTTTTTAAACCCTCTTTTTAAACAGGGAAATTAATCTTCGCGGTTGAAAATTCATCTTCTTCATTGAGGGTTCAATTATTATTTTTTTGAAAATTCCTTCATAGTTATTCAAAAATTAATTTATGTAAAATAAAATTGAATTATATCATTTTTGGTAGAGAATTGATATTTGAAATAAAAAATTTATCTTTTTTAGTTGAAAATCCAACCCTTTGGTTTGAAAATGCACATATTTCGATGAAAATTCGTTATTGCGGTAGGAAATTAGTCTTCTCGTTTGAAAATTCATCTTTCTGATTAAGAAAAAAACTATTAAGTTGCACAATCCGTTTTTTTTGTTAAAAATTAAATCCTTTAACTAAAAATTTAACTCTCCCACTTTCGGTAAAAATTGAAAATTTGAATTACAAATAGATATTTTTGTGTTAAAAAATCAATTATTGGTTTCAAACATCGTCTTTTTTATATAAAAATTAATCTTCTTGGTTGAAAATTCATCTGTTTGTTTGAAGCTCCAATTATGTATTAATGTCTTTAAGGAAAATTTTCATTATACCATTGTTGGTTTAAACTAATCGTCTCTTGTAGAGAATTAATTTTATGGGTAAAAAATTAATCTTTTTATATTATTTTTAACATAGATGTCCAAATTCGACTTTTTATTATCTTATACGGGAAAAAACGTCTTGCATAATTGACTATAAAATAATTTTTATCACTGAGAGATTCTGCTAAATAATGTATAGAACCTGCTTGATTTTAAGTGAATTCTATCTTATTCTAAATATTGTGTATAATATTATTCTTGGATTGAAAATTAATTTAATTGAAAACAATTTACATCTGTATAAGGTTTCTTACAATTTATAATAATAAATTTCGTACAAACAGATCATCTGAAAAATAACAAAAAAGGAATAAAATAATTTAAAAAATTTAATATAATTACATATACGTCACTGAAAAAATCATTTGTAAACAACTTTTTCGATTGAGAATGGTTTCCTTAAATAAAAAATTGATGACAAAACTTTTTCGATTACATTGGTATTGTTTTCTCATCAATTGCTCTTCTTTAAACAAAAATAATGTTTTAAGATTACTGCAAGATTTATCAATAGTTCTTAATAAGATTCAACAAAATTTAAATTTAAAAATAAGTAATTTTCATTTTTTATTAGTTCACAACTAAGATATTAAGCAAAAAATACTGCTTCCAATTGTAAAACTGCGTACTTACAAGATATTGTGTATTTTTCATAGACTTAATACAATTTTCTGATGTAGGCCACCATTGTGTCTACTGTTTGGTATCAAATTCATCTGTTTTAGTTAAAATTTGAAATAATCTGTAAAAAAATTCATTTTTTTGATTGAATATTAACTTTTAACAACTAAAAACTGCATTATTCTATTTTTGTTGAAAATTTGATATTTTTTATTGAACCTTGATCTTTTTTAGTTGAAAATGGAATTATTTGTTTGAAAATTTATGTATTTTGTTGAACATTTGTGTTTTTTGTTAGAAATATAAAACTACTTCTTTGAAAATTCATCTTTTTAATTGAGAATTCAACTATTTTGTTGGAAGTTTCTTTAAAGTTAGTCCAAAATTAATTTATGTAAGATAAAATTGGATTATACCATTTTTGGTAGAGAATTGATATTTGAAGTTAAAAATTGATCTTTTGTAGTTGAAAATTCAACCCTTTGGTTTAAAAATGCACATATTTAGATGAAAATCCGTTATTTCGGTAGAAAATTAGTCCTCCCGTTTGAAAATTAATCTTTGTGATTGATAACAGAACTATTAAGTTGCACATTTCTTTTTTTTGTTAAAAATTAAATTCTCTAACTGAAAATTTAACTATCCCGCTTTTGGTGGAACACTGAAATTTGGAATTAAAAATGGATATTTTTGGGTTAAAAATTCGATTATTTGTTTCAAACATCGTCTTTTTTATATAAAATTAATCTTCTTGGTTGAAAATACATCTGTTTGCTTGAAAGTTCAACTATGTATGTATCATCAAATGCATCTATTTTAGTAAAATTTCAATTAATTTGTTGAAATTTAATTGATTCTTGTTATATATGAATTCTTTTAACTAAAAAGGAATTATCCTATTTCTGGTTTTATATATTTATATTTTTAATTAAAAATTAATTTTATCATTTGAAAATTCGTTTTTCTGGTAGAAAATTATTTTTCTTTGTTAAAATATTATCTTGTTTATTTAGAATTGAACTATTTTCTTGATTTGTTTTGTTTGTTAAAAATTAATGTCTAAGGAAAAGTTTAATTATATCATTGTTGGTTGAAAACTAATAGTTTTTTTTTTTAGAGAATTAATGTTATGGGTAAAAAATTAATCTGTTTTTTATTATTCTTAGCATAGATTCCCAAATCCGATTATTTTGTCTTACATTGGAAAAAATTTCTTGCATAATTTACTATAAAACAATTTTAATCGCTCAGAGATTCTGCTAAATAATGTGTAGAACCTGCCTGATTTTAAGTGAATTCTATTTTATTTTAAATACTTTTGATAATATTGTTCTTGCATTGAAAATTAATTAAGTAAAAATTCTTTTATTTGTTTAAAACAATTTTTTTAATATAAAAATAATCTTCGTGTTTGAAATATCTTTTTTGTTAAAACTCTTACTATTTGGTGTCAAGTTCATCTTTTTTAATTAAAATTTGAAATAATCTGTAAAAAAATTCATTTTGTTGATCGAATATCAACTTTTATAAACTACAAACTCAATTATTCTATTTTTGTTTAAAATTTGATATTTTTTTGTTGAAACTTCATCTTTTTAGTTAAAAATTATTTTGTGGGTGAAAAATTAATCTGTTTTTTATTATTCTTAACATAGATACCCAAATTCGACTTTTTTTGTCTCAGATCGATCGGAAAAAAACGTCTTGCGTAATTTACTGTAAAAGAATTTTAATCGCTGAGGGATTCTGCTAAATAATGTGTAGAACTTTCCTGGTTATAAGTAAATTCTATTTTATTTAAAATTCTTTTTATAATATTGTTCTTGCATTGAAAATGAATTTAGTTTATAATTCTATTATTTGTTTTTAAAAAATTTTGTTTAATTAAAAATTAATCGTTTTGATTAAAAATTCATTTTTTTTTTGTCAAAAATTTTACTATTTGGTGTCAAGTTTATCTGTTTTAATTTAAATTTTTATTAACCTGTAGAAAATTTCATTTTTTGGATTGAATATTAACTTTCATATACTAAAAACTGAATTATTCTATTTTTGTTTAAAATTTGATATTTTTTATTGAAACTTGATTTTTTTTTAGTTAAAAATGGAATTATTTGTTTGAAAATTCCCGTATTTTGTTGAAAATTTATGTTTTTT
This sequence comes from Belonocnema kinseyi, assembly GCF_010883055.1. Taxonomy (NCBI): domain Eukaryota; kingdom Metazoa; phylum Arthropoda; class Insecta; order Hymenoptera; family Cynipidae; genus Belonocnema; species Belonocnema kinseyi. The sequence continues at coordinate 42,159,171 of NC_046659.1, forward strand.
GTTAGAAATATAAATATGAAGACCCGATACATCCATAAACCTGAACATAATTCATTCAATCTCACATTTCTTAAACCGTATATTGTTTAAAAGCACATAAAACATTGGAAGCCTATACATTTTATACAGCTGTTTTGTTGTGAAGGTCAAGTGCAAGGAGTTTAATGGTACTTTTCTGATATTGAGTAAAGTTAGAGTAACATTAGTGTATTTTTAGTTATAAGTTAATGTTTTAGTTATTATTTGCATTAAATATAAACGTTGACTATTATTCCTGTGATGCGTGGAATTTATTATAAAATTTCATTGTTGATAAAAAATGCGGTAGCAACTTATTGAGATATTGAGGTTAATATTACATTTTGCAATCCAAGAGCGAACTGCTCGCAATAAACAAGTTTGTCAAAAAGACGTAAGATAAAAACATAAAAAGCTATTTTTTATTTTAATCCTGATTAAAATAGTTTCTGTTTTTTCACCGAACATTTTATAAATTTGAATGAAATCTTTGTATAATTTGTAAGAAAAATTTCAGTATAAGCTAAAATTTCTTAAAGTTTTTGTAGTACATTTTCATAACCTTTCACAGCAAAAAATAATATTTGATAGATTTTTGTAGATATATACGGAACATTTACATTAAAGTGGCCAAAATTATCTAATTTTGCGACCAGCAGATCGCTTTTGTATTTTAAATTAATTCTTAACCTCAAAATTTCAAAATTTGTTACCGCATTTTCCACCAGCAATGGACTTTAATAACAAATTCCATGCTTCATAGAAATATTACTTAATGTTAATGTTTATATTAATAAAAAATAATAGATCACACATTAACTTATAATTAAATATATACTAACCCTACCGATAGAAATCTCAGAGTATATGCTAAAGATTCTCAAGACTCTGAGAAGCTCGGAAAAATTCTTCGCAGGTACTCAGGTAGATATATTTAATGGTCCAGATAGCTCGTTCAAATGCTTTGAAGGCTTTAAAATGTTCTTTCCGAATTTGAAATAAAAATACGATCATAAATAACAAGCAGAGAGGCTTAAATTGAAATAAGAATTCGATCATAACTAACAAGCAGATGCCCTGTATTGCGATTGCAGTGGTACGGGTGGGTAGGTGATGGTAAATGAGAAGCGTTGATTGGTATTATCGACCACGAAATTTGATTCGATTATTATTGCCAACAGTGATCCAAAAATACTTGCGCATGCTTGAACTGTGCCTCGCTCTTTGGCTCTAGTTCGCGTGCCTATTTAAAAATCAAGTACAGACGCGCACCGTAGCCAATGAACGTCATTCAAATCCAAGCAAGCGCAGATCAAGCCAGCTCCGTTGGGATCATTTACCATCAAGAAAACGCTTGTAACGTTCCATTAGTGTCTAACTCACGGTGACTCACGAGTGTCCCTTTCGCACGCGTGTAGCTATCAAAGAACGAGCAATCGTGACAATTTTTTCAATATTTTCCAACTCTGTCTAACCCATTTATAACTCGTGTCTCACGCATAAAGCAATTAAAATCGAGTAGTGTGACAATCGAAATCGAAAATATCGTTTAGAGATTTCATATTAAGGATAAGTGATTTTCGGATATACTCAGCTATGTATTTCTGCGTTCCTGTTCGAGCAGTTATATGTGCAAGATAAAATAGTAGTGTCTTGTTTATCACTGCCACTACAGGTATACTTCTTTTTTGCACTCGATTCTTTCTAACGATAAATCATAAGTTTTCGTATAGCGAATTTTAAAACCTCTTATTCTTTGTGCGAAAGTTTGCAAAGATTGTTTTTAGTCTTTTAAATTTATTATGTTAACGTTGTCTTGAAATCGGTCATTAACTCTGATATGCTGAATATCAAATATTCATACTTTTTATGATAAATACTGCAACACTTTTTCCACTTATTGTAATAAAAGCATGAAATTCTCCATTTGAAAACCACTATTTTAATTTTTTAAATGCATAACTTTTTCACGTGTTTTGATATTGTAGAATACTAAAGTTTCAAACGTTTGTATCATTTATTCAAATGGAAAGTCTTTCAGTGTATATCTTTGAAAATAAAAATGGGAACAGAAAACAAGAAAAATCAGAGTAAGCGTAAGCATGAAGTATAGAAGGTTAAAAAAGACACCACAAGTATAAAATCAACTGTAATGGAAAACACAAGCACAAGAAAAAGACTGAAAGCAACACAGAAAAATCGAAACCATAAGGCAGTTCCCATAAATGATTCCTCTTCAGCCAGGGCTATGCGATGTGGTTTTCAAGTGCCTGCAAACCAAAGCCCAAAAAGGAAGGAGCCAAGCGAAAGAATATGCGTGCTCTTATGCGACGATATCGAATTTGATATTCAAATGCTATTTAATAAAAAGCAAGGTAACGTAGAAGGGTTCGTTAATTATGCAATTAATCGACAAAAGTAAATAGCACATAATGATGCGGTATGCATGCTAAAGGAAAATAATACAAAAAACGATTCAAAACAATTCAACCAGCCTCTTGTCGACACCTTTTGTAAAAGTTCTTCCAGTGTAAATTCAATAAAAAAGACGCATAAAGAAGTAGTTCGACAAGTTCACCGTGCCGGCTTTACTACTAGGCAGTCTGATAAGTACCTGAAAATTCTAAGAGATGGCATTAGTATTCACTAATGTGAACCATTTTCGTCGAGCTTGATCCTTCAAATGACGC
>NC_046659.1:42161978-42166285 GCF_010883055.1 Belonocnema kinseyi
GGAGACCTTCCGATCGAGTACTTTTCGGACGGTATCAAAAAGTTAGAAAATCGTTGGACTCGCTGTATCGACCTAAAAGGAGAGTATGTTGAAAAATAGAACTGACCTTGGCCAAAAAAACTTCTCCGTGTTTCATTTTTCAGGGACTTATCAGACTGCCTAGTATCATAGCCTTTACTTGTGACCAAGGGGCAAATAATAAATCTCCAATGAAGCAATTGATACCCGGGTGAAAACTATAACTTGGTTCTTAAGTGGCCCTGTCTAGCTTTCCTATTTTCTATCGAAGCCCTAAAGTGGCAATCTATCGAGGGTTCAAGCAAAAACGTCACTCTCAGCTACCGAGGTCATCAGTAGGCAACCCAATGAGGTTGCCTGGAGTGCACACGTGAGAGAGCGGTTCTGTCTCAACAACTTATGGGGGACTTACCTGAATTTAAAATAACGCCACATCGTCTATTCACACATTCTGGTGTGGACTATGCAGGCCTCTTTAATGTTCGCTTTGCTTCCGCTCGTGGCAGAAAGAGTTACAAAAATTACTATACGTTGCGCTTTTCGTATGCTGTCGTATGCAAGCTGTCCATTTAGAACTTGTTTCTGATTATTCATTTGCCGCTTTCCTCGCCGCCTTTCAGCTATTTTCTTCAAGGCGAGGAAGACCTGTACACTTATACAGTGATGATGGTACGACATTTTAAGGTGGTGACCGGGAATGAAAAAATTGCCTTTTGAATCTTAGACTGGATGCTAATTTGCATAATGAGTTCACAATTCAAGGTATTTCTTGGCATTTCATACCTTCTTCCGCTCCTCATTTTGGGGTTTTATGGGAGGCTGGATTTAAGAGTTTTAAACACCATCTGAAAAGAATTGTAGGTGCACATACTCTTACATACGAAGAGTTTTATACCCTTTTTACTCGCATAGAAGCTTGCCTCAATTCCCATCCTATTGCTCCTCTTTCAAATGATTCTGAAGACTTTTCCAAACTTACACCTGGACATTTTCTGATTGGAGCCCCTTTGACCAGCATTCCAGATTTACTGGAGATTTACTTGAGAAGATGGGCTGTTAATTATTTACAGTCTTTACAAAAACGCTTCAAGTAATTTAAAAAATAGCTGAATCTTGTGATCGGTGATTTATCGTTGTTAGGTCGTATAATTAAATGCTGTCTGTTACCAGTCAGAGCGAAATAAATACGCGATATCAAAACAACTATTATTAATTAGATTTAAAAGAAACTATTCTGTAAACTTAGTGGATTATGGAGGGTGGCTAAGACTATTCAATTTTTTGTTACATGTATACTATTTCTTTACGGCGGGCGGCATTTGCGTTGTTGACAAATACTCGACTAAGCACTTATTGTTTTTTCCTTTCATCGTGCAGTTACCACTCACGAGGCGGGCGGAATGTTTCAAGTTCTAATGTTTCGTCTTTATGAGATTTTTTGCGATTGAAAATTATTCAATTTATCGACATTGTCTACTTCAAAGCTATTTTCGGTTTCCTTATTATTCAAATGAATGTTTGAAGTCACGTGATTTCTCAGTTTGAGTGTGTGATGATAGCCTTGTCGCTTGAGAAAAACAGTGTGCGAACAGCTATGAATCGCGACAGGTCGGTGTCCGATCTTTTCGGATCAGTAAAGTGATTAACTCAATAAAGACATTAATGATTACATCTTACAAAAATTTCTATATAAACGAGTGTGTGATCTGTGTGGTTCTTAAAAATTGTCTTAGTCTGCCATTAATTATTTATAAACATAAATATTAGAAAGTTGCAATAGTAAAAAAGTTTAACTAGCACATTTCCATAATCTATTACCAGAAATTCTTAATACAAAGAAGGAAAATATTAATCCAAATGTAAAATAGATTTGCTTCGCAGAAGTTAAATATAAAGATTTTACACTTTTCTGTAGCCTCTTACAAAAAACTCCTCCGTTTTCTCGTATTTTTATTGACATTAAATTCTGAACTATGCTCCGCACGTTATTCTAAAACTGAACTAATTATTGAATTTGGTTAGAGAAGACATATTACTCATAACTAAAGAGAAGAGCAGTTTATTAAAATATCCGCAAGTACTGAGAATCGAACGCATGCACCGCTCGCTTATGAGTCGAACGCCTAATCCCCGTTTCTTCTTTTTAAAATTCCAGTATAATTAAGTAGCCAGCAGAGGGACAGCCTACACTTTTTAGCTAGAAAATTTAGCTGCCGCCTCGTAAGAGCCAATATTAAGTTTATGCATAAAGGGGCAATTTCTACCCGGGTCAAGGAAAGGTAAAAAAAGAATTGCTTTTTGGTTGCATTTACGTACCGCTTTTATTATAGATCAAGCTGAAAGAATTTTCACACTATTTAATATAACAAAAACAAACCAAAAATGCGGGTTAAGCTTTACATTAACATTGTCAGCCGTGAAGTGTATTTGATTATGATGAACTTTTGGAGCAGTAAAGTCAGAAGCCAATGTGGTCAATATCAGATTCACGAAATCGCTGACGATACAGATTTGCTATTTCTGTTAATGAATTATGTAATATATAGCATCAATGACAATAGCAAGGAAAGAAAAAAGAAAGCAGGTTCAGAGGATGACATCGGCGAGCGGTATAAGGAGCCGATACCCACAGCTGGCGATTTTCCTCACAAGAATCTCTGGGTCTGGAACGAAGCAATCAGAATCTTCTGAAATATAAAATTGATTAAAAATGAGCCTAGAGACCAAGAAAGACCTGCCTTCTTGAATAATTTTATTCATGAGTATGGCTTTACTCATTTTAAAGGGAGAATATTTAATCAAGATATGGTAGAAAATTTGTTTGGTCAGATTCGTCAGCATGGGGCAAGAAATGTTAAGCTAACACAACGGAATTTCATAATGACTACAAAAATTTATTAGTAAATACCGTTACAGATAACAATTTGAAAGGATCGAATTGCGAAGCTGACTTATCGTTAGGGTTGCTTATAAATATGTAAATATGAAGTCTCTTTTGCAGATGAACCCTGACGAGACACATTCGCGAATATCGTGAAAATCACCAGCGGTACCAGATAATTTTAACGACATGAAACAGCTGGCAGACTCACTAACAGAGTTTATAGACAATGTATTAATGACGAAAATCTTGAAACGCGCGGAAGTTAACTGCTTAAGATGCTTTAACAACCTCTTTTAAAGATGCCAGAAGAAAAGTATATGCGATTCTAAGAAAAAGAATTGTCATCATTACCCAGTTTGATTTGAAAATATTTGTTTTTACTACTTTCCGCTAGTTGCACATCAAATTGGGTTTCCGGATAAAATTAAATATTGTACATTATAAAACGTTCCACTCGAATTCAAGGAATTTGATAGTCAGGAAAGTCTTAAGATTACTGTAGTGCACAATTATCTAGACACCGTGAGTCAATATTATTTTGGTTTTATGTGCAACCTTATTAATAGGTGCGATATTTCAGAGGAACCGGACTGTTTGATGCAAATTGTTAAGGTTGTTCGTTCGCGTTACTCCAAGAAAAGATTCCCCAAGAGGGACCAGAAGGAAGATAATGAGGAAAAAATGGGATGCACATTACAGGTCGTACATGTATTAAGACCTGATGCGAAAAGCGTTATTCCTAACTTGAGATAACAAAATCTAGAGCCGTCGAAGAAATGCAATAATTTTGAAAAACAATATTCCTCAAAACGAGCTTCTTCTTTTGAAGAAAAAATCAGTGATTTCTGCGAAGCAAACATTTTGTGTATCAAATGAAATAAAGTACGTTATAGTACAAAATGGTGAACGTAGAAAATGGTTTCTCTTAATTAAAAATCATGGAACTACATCGAACAATAATTGTTGTAAGTCTGGCTTCTCAAATAATATTCCTGAAGTAAAATCTAAAATAACATCAAATATACAATTGAAAAAATTTTTACTGCGACTGTGATAAGTAGAAATGTTTCTTTAACAGATAATGGAAAGTTATCCGCTGTCTCATATCCAAAAATTATATCTCTCGTAAAGAATGATTTATCTGGAGTTCAAACATATAAAATAATATCGAATGGAGATCCTCAAAAACGCGTACCTTTGCAAGAAATGTATGATAAACATACTGAACTTGTGAATTGTCTACCAAAATTAGAAACTACTGTATCAAGATCTCTGATAAATAATAATGTAGATAATTTAAGCTCATCGACTGGAGCATCTCCGAAAATTGTACCTCTTTTGAAGAAAAATTTATTTGAAGTTAAAACTTGTCAAATAATATCAAATGGCGATCTTCAGAAACCCG
>NC_046659.1:42166385-42173245 GCF_010883055.1 Belonocnema kinseyi
CGGTTCGGTTTTGATTCCTCTAAAATCAAACCAAAGGGCCTATGACAAAGCCACCGAAAGAGTCCTCGGGTTGCGGATAGAGGGTCCCTGTACTAAGGGTTTCTGCTGAATATGCTTACAAAACTAAATAGGCAGTCGCGGACAGTTTTCCAGGGGTGGTCCCGAAGGAATTAACCCCACGCGGAGGTGTGAAAACCGTGCCGAAAGCTGAATGGCAGCAGGGTGAGGTGTCTAGAACGGTGACTCTGGGATACCGGGCGACCTCTCAGAGTACGCAGCCTTATCCTTGCATGCGGGACTCTACAAGGATGGACGAACCCCTTTCCCTAGCTTCTCGTGGAAACAACAATGACAACACCAAAAATAGTTGTAGTAAGTGCGGTTCAAAACAACCGAATGCGCAGGCCTGCCGACAATGGGTCGGCCAACAATGCCAACCAATCTAGAGCTGGGGGAGCCAATGAAAATGGATGCAATGCGATGGATCGGCAGGATCTCGCGACCTTTGGGTGGACGGAGCGATTGAATCACGACTTGCTAGAGTGCTAAGATGCGAGTGTGACCCCTGAACGGGGTTACATGGCACGGCTACATGCTCTGTGGTGCGAGAAACACCCGGAGCTATCGCACTTTTCGCAGCAACGCCTGCAAAACCATGCTGAACCACTCCGAAAAAGGAGCTATGTAAGCGGAACGCCTACTCTAACACACCTAGAACAAGCCGGCAACAGAGAAAGCGAGGCAACACTAAGACCAACTGCGGGCAGGCATCCAACAGAGGAAGAGCGGTGCTTTACAACCCGGAGAAACATCAACACCAAGGTTACTATCAAGCCTTAAGATCTGGCTGAAATGGATGACGAGCTTCGTGCACACTTCTTCAGAGAATCCGACCTCTGGGCTATCAATTATTGTGTGTATAATGCAGCGAGAGCTTTAGCCGATGCGAAACGTAAAACAAAACCAACGGTTGATCATAAGACCAAAATACGAATGCATCAATTTGCCATAAAGATAGGCTGAGCAAGACAGTACGCATCCCGAATTTAGTGTGTGATTGACCACATCACATCTGGCAAGAATTTTACCGCCAAGGTTCGAAAGTTCGCGCGTGAAATCCGGACCCGTTATCACACACTTAACAAGTTAAAGCTGCTGACCATCAGGCAGCATATTGTTGAGAGAATACGGATACTATCTGACGCTAAGAGAAGTCTAGAGCGGGGGTAGAGGGGGATCAGAGAAAATCAACAGTTTCTCTCTCACACATCTCGACTCTTCTAAGACTCTCCAGTTACCCTCCAGTTATATATATATCCAACTACATTTTCGAGTATATCGAGGTGCTACCCTCTTCAACTTTTCACCGTTTCTATGGCAACCGCGTCTTCGTAGCACGTCAGCGGGCGGGGTTGGGCCGGGGCGCACACCGAAAGTTGTTGAATTCCAAACCGAACGTGATTTTCTATTTCTCGTTCTCGCGTTCGCCTTCGCCATCACTATAGCAATCTTTGCTTTAGTTGAGTCGGCTGGCTGGCTCTGTTCGGCCTGTACGCTAAAAATGTTATGAACGCTGAATTACCTAATTATATTCAAATTAAAGAGAGCCTAAAAATATTCTATTTATTATTATTTCAAATTTTCGAGACAATAAATAAAGGTAAAAAAATTCTTTTCGTACTTTAGAATTTTAATTAAATTTCTAGAATAAGTTTAAAAAACTTAACCTAAAATTTAAATGAAATAAAGATAAATTAAAAAATTAAATAAAATTGATTAAGATTCAAAATTCAAAATTCAAAATTTGAGTAAAATTTAGTTGAATTTAAGTACATCTCAGTTAAAATTGTAGATGTTGAATGGTGTTAAATGGTGTTAAATTTAAGTACAATTTAGTTCAATAAAAATGAAACTGTCGTTCAATTTTCAATTTGATTGAATTGAATACAGATTTATGTGGGTTGTTTCCTGGCTTCAACAATGGAGAGCATTCAAATAAGCTGGAGAAATTAAAAAAAAAGTTCCCTTATTTTTATAATAATTAGTTGAACTCAACAAAAAAATTCAGGAAAGTAATTAGGACTCATAGTTCTAAAATTTTTGGTATGAAACTTTTCAGAAGTCGACAATGTCAAAGTATAAAAGCATGCGTTTAAACTTCAGCATAACTATTTTGCATGGAAATACTTTATTACCCCACAATTTTATTTCAAACTAGAAGTATGTTAGCAATTAAATAATTATTCCATTAAAAATTATTCAGTTTCGAAAATTGGATTATAACTTCAAAGCCTTTGATATTAAAAGGTTTTACATGAGACAAATTTGAAATGGAAACAATTAAAATTACAGTGTAATTATTTTATTTTACAGGCGTAAAAGTAAAATAATAATTATTAAAAGTTACTAGTTTATAAATTTAAAATTCAAAATCTCAGTATTTTTAAAATTTCGAATATTCTTCGAGTATAGCCTGTCAATTCAAATTATTTAATTTTAAACATTTTAAATAAAATCACTTATGATTCAGCAATACATTTTTTTCAGCTTTAGGATATAAATAATTTAAAGCTGCAATAAGCAGATTATTCGATGTCAATCCTCGTGCAAAATTGGAATTAATGTAAAGCCTTTGAAATCAAAAACTTTTTATCAGGAGACGAATTTTAAATTGAAAGGTTTTAATATATTTTCAATTTAAAACGTTCAAATTGAGTAATTTTATAAACAGAAATGTCAAGAATTGTATTGTATGAAATTTTTTCATAGAGTTGATTAATTAAAAATACAAGTATTAATATTTTTCAAATTTTGAATATGCTTCAAGTATAATTTGATAAATTTAAATTATTTAATTTTAAAAGTTTTGAATTGAAAATTGCAATGCGGAATTCTAAATGTTTGTATTTGGGTATTATCAGATTTCGAAGGCCATTAATTTAAGCCTAATCAAGTCTAATTGTCTATTGTGTTATGAATTGCAGTTAGAAGAAAGTTGTGAATAATAGAATAGAGCGGAATTAAACTTCGGTCTTCAATAAAGATCTTTGAAAAGGAGTATACAATTTTTGAAAAAATAAATCTAACAAAAAAGTGCCAGATCATGTATTTTTTGGTTCGATTCATAATTTCATTCAAATATGAAATTGCTTCCAAATTTTTTTTTAATTATGCACGAAATAAACATTGTTAATATCTTTTTCAAAAAAAAGTGGGGTTTTTTGCATGATTGTTGTTATTTTTCTTTAAAAAACCTTTTTTGTTAATGAGGTAATTAATTTAGAATGCATTAGCCTTTAAAATTTTATAAAAAAACTGAAAGTTTATCAAATATTTAAATTACTAGAAAATAAATTTATTTACGAACAAATTTAAAAAAGCAAGTTTTTTTATTAAAGGAAAGAATTTAAAATAATTATTTTTGCAAAATTAAAATTTTTGAATGGAATTAAATACGCAAACAGTTAAACAAGTAAATGCAAACAATAGCTTAATCGGAAAGTATAGTTTTCTATACATTACCGGCGAACATTTTAAAGTTTCAACTTATTTTTCTCAATTAATACAAAATAAAGAAATAAAGGAAATAATTAAAGGAAACTAAATAAAAACTAAGGAAACTTATATATTTATTAAAAATAAAATAAAAACGGCGTTAAATTCCTTTAAAAAATAAAGACTATTAAAGTACATAATAGTGCTATGAATTTATAGCATTGGTTTATATTCATTTTCATGATTGCGATTTAAAAAATGTAATTAGCTCAGATATTAAAACAACAAAAAGACGAAAATTATGGCAATTTTTATGTCAAGTTTTAATATTAAATGCTGATAAAACAAAAATTAAGCAAACTTTAGAAGCAAGCCGTAATTTCCTTTGACTTTCGAAAATGCCTCTTACACTTTACAGCTGTTAAAAGACTCATATACCACTAAATTCTCAAATATTTAAAAAATGCAACATTTAGAAGACATATGTCGAGGTCTATAAGGAAATTTATAGAAAAAATTTTGTATAAGTTTTTATAAGGAAATTTCTTTTCAGAACTTGTATTTCTTCAACCAAAAAAAATAGTAAGGATATATTCAACCAGAATTCTGGTTGATTTAACCAGGCAATTTTTTTTAGTTAATTTAATTTTAAATAAAACTTAACTGTATCTTCAAATTCAGTTTTCTACTAATTTCCAAAAAAAAATTATAACTAAAATCGCAAAAAGCAACTAACAGATGGGAATATTCATTTCTCTCCAATCCAATTTTATTAAACGACGATAGATAGCCCTGGCGTCGTAATTCTGGCTACACCTAGAATAAAAATGGAGCGATTATATGCCGAAAGATTATCCAGGCAAGGTTAAAAATCGGAAATTATCTTCCATTTATTTAAAGTTTATCTGGCAACGTTAATTTTTCTGGCGGTGAATCCTTCACCTGGAATCGATGTAAACTTTATCTTTCATTTTTTTGTGATCATTTCCCATCGAAACCCGAGAATCTATACTTTAAACCTTTGTCCACAAAAACGCGAATATCTCCTTTACTACGATCGAAAAAGTGGTTACACCTAGGGGGCACCAGGACATCCTGAAGACATCCTTAGAATGTACTTCTATCTCATGTCACTTGACGTCTTGAGGACATCCTTCATATCTTCTTGTTTCTTGAAAAGGTGCTCAGAACATCCTCAATACTTCAGTGAAAAGATGTTCATAGGACAACTTGAGGACTTTGTACCAATTGGCAAAGATATTATAAACGTAGATGCGGTGCGGGCTTAGTTACCCGCGATAAATATAGACGGCGCGTCCGGCGAACATTGTCAGTTCCCCTCTACCCTCCACTCCCCGGCTATGACACCCATCGACAACAGCCCAGTGATCCCAGATCTGAAACGAGATGCAGTCCAATACTATGACAGGGCTATGTCCGTGTGAATATAGTAGGAGACGCTGTAAATGACTGAGTTGCGCGCGCAACCCATTTCTCCTCTTCTGAATTTGAAAACTCGAAGATGCACAATTGCCGGTCGGAGCACTTCGTCGATTCTATTTATATATCTATCTGCTAACAGCTAACTGCTTTGAAATAAATTCAGGAGATTAGGAATTTAATATTTCCAGATTTCGATGCTGACGATTCTCATGATTTGAATAGATCGCGCGCCTCTTGATATGCGTATATTATGAGGTTATGTTATTTCATGTATAAAATATAAATCATATAAATATTAATACTATTATATACATAAATACTATTATATATATATAAATATATACGTATATTAATAATGATAATGTTATAATTATGTTATATTATCAAATTCAGAAGAGGAGAAATGGGCTGCGCGCGCAACTCAGTCATTTACAGCGTCTCCTACTATATTCACACGGACATAGCCCTGTCATAGTGTTGTGCCGCATATCGTTTCAGTTCTGGGATCACTGCAACAGCCACTTGGAGTGCTGTAAGCAACTCTCAGACAAGAACCATTTGGATTGAAAGTAAATTTAGTAAATTGCCAGTTAAAAAATTTTTACATTTATAAGATATAACTTTGCAAAACATGGTTATTTTAATAAATACCACAAATAACATTCGACGAATAAGTTACATTACGGTTTCATACATTTCCCAATATTTCTAAAATTATTACTTATAATTTTCATGCTATACATTGTCTATATATAGTTCTTTAATATTATTTATTGTTATTTTTATGGTCTGCAAGTTCTATCGATTTTTTTAGACTTTTATAAAAATATAATTATAATTCCAAGTGATATGAAAATTGTTCTTTCGGTATATAGATGTTAAGACGGCAGTTCCAAGCCAGATTACGTTTCGCGTTAGCAAACAAAATTAGACGAACAGAATTTCACTGTCATATTCATAAAAAATATCATGTTCCATAAAATATATTTTAAGATAAGCTTTAAATTATTGTAATTACTACAGCTTTTTCGAAATATATATAATTCAAATTATTTTTTAAGTTTTTTAGAACTCTTAAATATATTTACAATGATTCCCATTTTGTCGTAAAATTTATGTAAAATTCTGCAAAAAAATGCCTTAAAATCTTCCAGACTCTTTTACAATCTTATAAATTTTTTAAAATGTTTGAAATATTTTCGACACTGTAAACTTCCCGAAATTATAAAATTCTGAAAACTGAAAATCCCGAATTTAAAAATTCTAAAATAATGAAATTCTGGACAATTTACAATATTATCGAATTTGAAAATTCCAGGATAATAAAACTTCAGGCTCAATGCTGTCTAATGATAAAATATACAAACTAGAAAATTCCCGAATACAGAAATTGCGAAAACAGTTTTGTGGTCAATATTATTTACTCATTACAAATACAATAACAAATATTTTTATTATAGAAATTTTTGTTTAATGTTTCATTTTGATAAATTATTGTTTTAATTTAACATTTTTTAAATAATAATTTTATTTTTGCGAGAGTTTTCTGTAATGTACAAAAATACAATGCACATTTTCAAACATCGTTTTTTATTCAAAAATACATTTGTTCAATTATTGTTATTTTAAATTCTAACAATAATTTTTGGAAACTTTAAACATTAGAAAAATTTTTTCTTTGGTATAAGTATTTTATTATTCTATTAAAAAAAGTATTTGTTATCAAACTATTCTTTAATTGTTCAAATTAGGGCGATGTCTAGCTCGGATATTGTATAATTCGGAAATTTTCTGTCGGCAATTCTCAAATTCTGTAAGATTGTACGAGGGTAGTTCAATAAGTCCTTAGAATGAAGTATAAAAACAATTTTTTTTTGGTAAATTTTTTTTTATTTTTCAACATAATCTCCTTGGAGCTCTAT
>NC_046659.1:42173345-42178143 GCF_010883055.1 Belonocnema kinseyi
ATGAGCAGCCTCAAAAACCTATATATAGATTTTTTCGATCGAATACGATCACTTATAAATTGGGCTTATAGCCTCACATATGCTATATAGGGTGTTTTAACGATGTTACGAAACTGCGAAAATACTTAACTTCAATCAATGATATATCGATGAAAAAAAAAGCTATTTTGAATCTGAAAAATGGATTTCAGAGGGCAAGGGTGCTCCTTTGTGATGCTTTCGCCCGTTTTTGAAAAAAAAATTTATTCAAGATGCTATGTAACCTCAAATATAGCAAAAAACGGTGTTTTTTGCACTTTTAGGTTACAATATCTCGAAAACTGAGGGTGATGGAATTTTTCTGAGGTCGGATTCGGATTCAGCGCAGCAAAAACCATCGGGTATACTAGGTCTGGTCTCTGATTCCGGACCTTTGTCAAATTTTGTCGGCCTGTGATATCATTTAATTACACTGCTACATATTTTTCTTAAGCTATAAGTCTAGGATATTAAATCTTCATGGTTTTTTTATTTAATAATTAGTATTTGAAATTTTAAAGTTTTACTCAAAAAGTAATTATTTATTTTCGAACTCATTCATACAATTTTTTAAACTGTTCTTATTGTATTTGGAAGTTCAAAAGCGGCTAAAGAAAATTCAAAGAAAGCGAATTTAAAATTACAACGTTAAAATTATTTTCTATAATACGCAACGATTGAATTTGTTTCAAATTTTATACAATTATTTTCATTGGAATAAAAGTGCATTTTATCATACTTTCATTTTTAAAAGAATTGTATTTTTTATTGATTGCATGTTTATAGTCGAATCAACTGTCAGGGTCATTGACGACTGTACTGGAGGGTTACTTTTAAACTGTAGGGTATCTGTGGGGGAGTATACCAAGGGACAGAAACAAAGCCAGCGTGAATGCCAAGGCATCAGTTTTGGAATACAGGACAATCTCTATACCAACTGGGCCACGAGGATTCCCCATCTTTTAAAAATATTATGTAGGGATTTGAAAACATTTTCAATTTTCGTATAATCGCAATATTCGAAACCCTAACGAAGCTTCTAAATATTTGTATCAACTGGAATTTTAATAACCCACGAGTTATGTACCTAAGAACAGGTTTCTAAAGAAGAAAATAAAAAAAATAGTAATTTTAAGCCTTTGGGTGTCAATTCAATAGACGCCTGTCAATCCGAAGATTCTATTATTCTCCTAATTGCGTCCTTCTACTTATTTGATACAATAATTGGTTTCAGACAAGCCTCGAGCTTTAACAAAGGATAAGGTCAAGTTTGCATGGCGCTGCTTTGTTAGTGGGGGGGGGGGGGTAATTTTCGGTAGACATCAACCCTGCACCCACTTGTGTTTTCTTCTCATAATATCTAAAGTAATCAAGCAAAAATAGTTCAAACCTGAAAAAAGTGTATGTGCTGAGAAACTACTGAAAACTACCTCCTGGGAACGGTTGCTATGCGTGACTATTAATTAAGAGGGGTTGGTGGAGGGGATTGGCAGGAATGATCAGCGGGGAAGGGGCTACCGTGGATAAATTATGAGGGTAATGGGATTCAGTGAAAGGGAGATAGTGATTAAGACGAGAAACAGTGTAAGGTGAGGGGGAAAAGAGGAAGGTTTTGGGGTTTTAAGGCGAGGAAAAAGTGTTATTATTGAACGTTCTTTAAATTTGATTAAAAATAATCGTTTTCTTATAAGCGCGTTCCACCTATTCGGACTCATTTTAAAATATACTTGTTTTTACTCATTCCCTTCCCATTTGCCCTTACCCTCGCCTAAAATGTAGTCACTCTCGGTTTCGGCCTTGTTCCTGGTGGCACTCGCAACACATCATGAATAGCAAGAGCCCTGAGGGAACGAAGTCGAGTTAAACGAACACCTGTGCCAACTGGGGCACATCCAACGGCAGACGGATGGATGAAGCGAACGGGTGGACAAAACAGGTGGGCCGAGCGCCGGGATTCTTTCCTCGTCGTCCCTCGTCTTGACTTAATTCAGGGCTTCTATTTCGAGCACCCTATAAAGCTTCTGTGTGTTCATGCGAGGCGCCTACTCTTGCCATCATCTTCATATACGACCCGACAAGCACGTGCGCAGCGACTAGGTCGACAGATTTGCCACGAGCGTTTCCTCGATAAAAGTAGATCGATATGAGATATTTTTTAATTCATGTACCAGTTTTCTAACCAGATGCGCGATTCTGAATGCAAATGCGGCTCTGGTATTTGCTCGTTATTGCTTTTTTTTTTGATTGAGCAACCACCTGGGAACTGATGAGATGCAGGAGATTAGCTTTTTGAGTTTTATTAATTTTTATTGGTGGATACCAGTCACGAAACCAGAAAATTAAGACGATTGCAAACACCTGTAGGCTACGGTGTAATCTACTTTTGGTATTCTGATTACATTAAAGTGCTAAGTATCTGAAATGGACCTTTTAAGCTTGTGATACTATTAAGATTTTAAGAAATGAAAATTTGTCTGGACAATGTGGAAAATGAAATTTCAGGTCTTTTAATATCAGAAGCAAATGATGGCATAGTTTTATTTGCGTCCTTCGAATTCTTTAAGCAAGTTCTTTTCTAACCAATAAATATTAATAAAAAAAAAATGTTGAAGAATTCCTGAAATTAAAATTAAGAATCTAACGATTAAATACCTCTTCTCCTTTCCCTCTTTTTTATTTCTTTCGCCCTTTTTATTCTCCTCATTATCTAATCACAGTTTAAAAAGATTTTATTTAAATAATCACCAATGTTTCGATACTCATACAGCACCCTTATCAAGGCAAACAAATATATATATATATATATATATATATATATATGCAATAAAATAAAAATAAAATGAAATTAAATTAAAATAAACTTATAAAATAAAGTAGAAAGTGTCAAGCGTCAAATATATTTCCATTATTATTTGGAAAAGTGACAAAATAAGTGGGAAAAATGCCAAAAGTGAGCACAAGACAAATGCTTAGGTATAGTATACTTCAAAATATTCCTGAATGACGTGTTGAAGACTATACTAAGTAAATTTATTAAGAATGTTAAGATGAAACCTAACCTTGAAATGAGGTTATTTATTTATAAGAAAAGTAGCAAAAGTAATATTTCATTTGTTGAATGTGAAAACGAATTAGATCAACAATGACGTCATAAGCATATTTATTTTCACGTATTTTTAGGTCATTTGATACTTTCCACAATTAGGTTCAATATAGAAATTGAAAGCAACTTCAATTTAGAAATTAAAACCAAAAATATATTGCAAAATACTTAACTGGTTTATCATACACAAATGCTGGCTGTTATGTTGCGTCGTTTGACCTGATATTTATATTCTAAAATTTCAGTTAAGGAGGTGATATATTCGATTTTAATATTATTTTATTTAGGAATCCCTTTCTTTCTTTCTTTCTGTTTGATTTGATTGTTTCTTAATTCCGTTGGTTAAATCCTCTATGTCTTTCTTACCAGTGTCAATTTCAATGTACTTTAACACATTTTCCAATTTTACATTGAGATTTTCCTTTTTCTCAATCACTTTCTGAATTTGTACAGTTTTTGTTCGTCGATCTCTACTCTTTACAATGGAAAAAATCCCTAAATTCTGTAGGATTTTCTTAAATTAAGAAAAATATTTCTCCCCTTCTGCATCTCCTTCTAACTCTTCAAAAAAGTCTTTATCAAATGCAGGTAAATCTACAACCTACTCAGAATTCATTTTTTCAGAAGAGTCTTTAGCAGATCACAGTAAAAATAAATACTTAAAGTTATATGCGACTTAATTTCAGATTTGACTTGAATTAAGGAAGTACCTGAATTTAAGTGTGCAAACTATCTTGAATAAAGCACTAACTTTTCTTAAATGAGAAATCAGAATTTTTCTACTGGAATAAAGTAAAGTCTCCTCCTAAATTTCAATAATCAGTTCTGAAAGTAAGTTGAAGGCAACCTGAAATAATCTGTAAGTTTTTGTTTTAGTATTAGTTCGTGAAAACTTGTATAATATATAAACTGTATTTTGCAATAGGCATAGTAACTTATCCTTTAAAGAATTTATACACAAAATGATTACTTATTCATCGTAATTTTTTAATATTATAGTTTAAATATTTTTTTATATGCCCTTTTCCATAAATGAAACAATAACCTTAAAAAAGTTAATATGTCGGTTTTTTTTATTGAAATAAGAAAATTCAGAATGAGTTCTCGTGTTTTCCAATTGCTTGGAAGATCTCGCTAATACTATTACTCACATTTAAAGCTTCTAAAACATTTTGTCTAACAATTTATGGCCTTTTTCACAATATTGGTCATTTAATCATTTTTCAGTCTTCTGTTTCTTCCTCAGATGACATTATTTCGTCTTCATCAGCATTATTAGTTTTTTTACGAACACGTTATAATGAAGTGGGGCATATTAGTAAGTTCAGGCGACGAATGGACACTGAGTGTTTGGAATGCTAGGGGAGTAAATGATCTCAAGGTAAAAGAATTGCGTGAAACTATGGACGTGAAGAAACTAGATATTTTATGCGTGCCCGAAACAAAGAAGAAGGGATGCGAAACTAAAGACATAAAAAACGGCGTGCTGAAAGGCGGATTCGAAATATGGTAAGGAGTAGACTGTGAATCACATGGTAAACAAGGAGTAGGTCTCATTTTGAACGAAAGAGCAACGCAGCATCTCGGAGACCATGGCTTCGTGTCTCCCAGACTGCTGTGGGCTAGAATGAAAGTAGGAATCAGAAGACTATTTATTATAGCATGCTACGCGCCGGT
>NC_046659.1:42178243-42184789 GCF_010883055.1 Belonocnema kinseyi
GGATCAATCTGAAAAATCTCTATCCCATCCACACACTACTCCTTTCCCCTGCCGAGTGAGTCACGCCTACCCCGAAAGGGAAATGGCTTAATGCTGTAATAAAAAAAAAAATTGCACTGAACGCGTTATACTCGTACTATCAACAAGTCTACGACTGCAGTAGGTCGAGGCGCTCCAACATTGTATTGTTTATAACTCATGTAAACATGCGACTTTAAAATATCCTTTATATGATATATGTAAAAGCCATGCTCCCGTCGTTTAATGTAATCCTATCCTACAATGAAAAAAATCATTCTTAGCAACAAGTAAATTTATTTACTTGAATCCTATTTCTTAGCATCAAGAAAATATTCTTTAACAGAAATAACTTTTATTTAAACCAGGTATATACCTTTTGTTGATCTAAAAAATGAATTCTTTGGCTGTATTATCTTGATTGAAATACATATTTCTTACATTCAAGAAAATGATTTCCTTAATTCGGAAGGTCTAGATTCGTTGAAATGTGATTTGTCATTCAAAGAAATATATCTTTGATTCAAAGTGTTTGATTCTTTGAACTGATTTGGGATACATTTGAATCAGTAATTTTTCCGTACTTGAATCAAGACTTTAGGTTTATTTAAATCAAAGAAATAATAATTTAATTCAAAGTAATATTAATTAAATTACAGTATATATTTTTTGTCACAAAGGGTTCATGCATGATTTTATATGAACAAGGTATTTTGTTTACGTAAATTCTTATTCCTTTGCTGGAAGAAAATATTTCATTTCATTACTGGAATTGAATTATTCATAACAAATAAACAATTTATTCCAACGAAGTAATCTTTTTTTTTTAATCCAAAATTTAATAATTTGGCGTCACTTGTTTCAATTGAATACTTACTTAGATTAAAGAAATATATTGTTAAATTAAATATTCATGTTTTTGATGTGAAGAAATATTTCTTTGACATTTATGGTGAAGTGTAAATACTATTTTACGCCTTAAAATTTCCATGTTACGTTAGCGCCGTGGTCAAGGCTGTGGACTTTACACACGATGGACCCAAGTTCGATTCCTGCTGGGGGTGGATTTTTCATTGAATTTTTATGTTTCAGGTTCATCAAGATTTTAAATTTTGTGATTTGTGTTTACATTAAATATTTATATCAATAACAATGGTAATTATAATTTAGAGTAAATGAAATCCAGTTGCTTATTTAGGAAAATATGTACTACAATTGAAGTATCAACTACTTTATTGCACTTGCGCATGGTATAGGCCAAAGAAATATTTTTTTGAATCAGAGATATATTTTTGCGCTTCAAATATTAAGAAATTTTCTGTGGGTAAATAGTTTTTTGAGCCTATAAAATATTTGCTTGACCTTAAAATATATTTCTTTCCTTTAATTCATATTTCCCCATCTCAAAGAAATATTCATTACAATTCATGGCACATTCATTTGGAACAATGCGTCATTCGTTTGGGGTAAAATGTATATTTTTTGTCTTCAATTAATATTTCTTTGTTTCAAAGAAATATTTCGCTTCGACCAACAGGTCGTACTTATTTGTCTGAAATAAATGTTTCTTTGAAAATAAACAAGACTTTCACTTACTTCAGCCGAGTAAAATTCATTTGGTACCAGTAATCCTTTTTCTCAGTGTATTCTAAAAAGATCATAGCTATCGAATATCGAAATTATCGAACTATCTCAAAAAAGTGTAATGCAAAAATTTGAAGACCCGATTCCTTGTTGGTGGAGTTCAGGCTATGGTCACTAATATAAGCAATCGTGAAGACACTTTGATCCTGTTTTGTGGGCTCGTTAGATAGCTCTGTAGTACGTTCCCCCGCTACACGTCGCTCAGGGTCTAAAGTTTGATCTATCTCTCTTACTCCTTCGCTGTTTTCCGAACGTCAGCACATGTGAAACCTAACCCATTAATAAGTGTTTGAGAGCTGATATCTAATTTGTTGTCATCATTTTTGACCTGGTGATTATCGTTGCAGTACACAACTGAACACTAAGAGGAAGCGGTACCTTCTGTATTATTACCATAAAAACAGAGTAATATTTTGAGAAAGGAACCTGCCGATAAGAAAATTGATGGCGAAAATAATTTCAAAATTTAAATTAAAACTGCTTTCAAACATACTCCCATCATCTTTCGTTTTTCCTTAGAACACTTTTTTATGATAAAAGGAATAGAAAAACAAGCAGAAATATGTAAATAATTATTCCGGTAATTATTTATGTATTTTATTTGTTTTTTTATTGGTTTTTTCAATTTATTAAGTTGTTTTAATTACATTTTCTACAAATCATCTGGATATAACCTCAAGCATCTATTATCTCATCTTAAAAACCTGCGGGCTCATTTGATGGCACCACCGTCGATTATTGGTCTGCACTTGTAAAGCATTGAGTGACCACAGCCTGGTGGAGTTATAGTCAGGGAAAGCACGTGACGTGTCAAACTCTAAAGCAATCACGACTATTCTACTATTCTTTCCTATCCAATTTTACCGTAACCTCTTTGTATTTCCCCTTTGGTTGATCTACGGGTTGAACTCTACTTTATTATTTAAAACAAAAAAGTGTATTTTTCTATTCTATAAATATTTTTTTCCAAAGTGGAAAGTGTATCCAATAAGTGGATTGGATAACAGGGTTGGAATCGGAGATTCCTTATTGGTGGAGTTGCTATTAGGAAAAGCACGTGGCGCCTCAAACCGTGATCTAATAAATACATGGTCTAGCCACTTGAGGGCTTCGTTTCGTTCAAGTCACGCAACCGCTAATGTCGCCATTTTATTTAATATGACGGCGCAGTTTGAGTTTGACGCGTACTCTTTGTACAACGAACTATATAGGAAAATCAGTATGTATGAAGAAATATTATGAAAATATTGAAAGAATAAATTCTAAAAAGAAGAAGCCCCGATCCCTTATTGTTCAGACATATACTTGGCGCTGGATTCGAATCTCTCGCAAGAGCTTTTCAGGACATGCGCGCTCAAGCGCTCGAATTTGAAAGTATATCCATTTCGGTTAACTTCATGCGTAGTCCCTTAACTCTATTGGTCCCAATTTCCCTAAATTTCCAATTTCAAAAGCATAACATTTTTTAGCCTAATTACTATAATGAATTAGTTAGTCGTAAATTTATTGTTAGTTTCTCTGAAAATAGGTAAAAGGGAAAAAAGTGTTTTTTAAATTCAAAACAAAATAAAGATTTTAAGTTATCTTGAAATCGGCGAGAGATACGCGAAAACTGACAATATTGTTAAGGTTTACTAAAGGGAGGGTGGTCTCTGGCCACCCCAACCTATATCAGTAAAAAATTTTAAACTTAAAAAAAATACAAATTTGTAGTCATCTTCAACACGGCCAGAGAAACGTGAAAACTAAATAAAATTTAAAGTTTTTGAAGACTGGGTTTATCTTCGAACAAAGCGAACTGACCAAATCAAAAGATTGTTTAAATACAAACAAAAAATGAAGATAAGGGATAATCCTCAGACACCCGAAACTAAACAAAAAAACAAATTTTCAACATTCGAAAAATCAAAATTCGAATTTTTTCGAAAACGGTCATGGAAACATGAAAACTATGTCGATTTGAAGGGGTTTGAAGATAGGTTTTATCTTCCACCAACTTAAAATAACCCAATACAAATATTTTTGAAATACCCCCCTAAAGAAGTGAAAATTTGGAATTATCTTGAAAACGCTTAAAGATAAGCGAAAACTGACAATATTTTCAGGGTTTCCAAGAGGGGAATCGTTTTCGACAAAAATGTTAAAGTTTTTACATAGGGGTGTTGTATACCACCTACATAAACTAACCCAATAAAAAAATTTTGTTTTAAATACAAAAAAAGTGAAAATTTTGAGTTTTCTTAGAAACTGTAAGAAATAAACGGAAGCTGACAACGGTAAAAAAAAACGTGAAAAATAAGTAGATTCAGAGGTTTTTGCAGAGTGGGCTTATTTTCGAACAACCCGAATTAGCTCAATTAAAGGGTTTTTTAAATACCCCCAAAAATATAAAATTTTAGTAAGCATAAAGACGGTGAGAGAGGAGCGAAAATCGACGACATATTCAAAAGGGGGATGATTCTCGGTCACTCCGATCTAAAGCAATAAATAGATTTTATCAAATTAAAAAATGTGAAATATGATTTATTTCAAAAACGTATTTAGAATCGTGAAAACTTATTACATTCTAAGGATTTTGCACAGGGGTATTCTCAAACAACTGTAACTAAACTAACGAATACAAAATTGTTATTCCAAACAATAATAACACTTTTTGAATTATATCGCAAACGATCAGAGATACATGAACAACAAACAAATGTTAAGAAGCTTGCAGAGCAGTACTGTTGTGGACAAAGTCAAAATAACCCAGTAAATTTATTTAAATTTGAATAAATAATATAATTTTGATTTATCTTGAAAACGGTGAAAAATTCGGGAAAACTGAAAAAAGTTTCACTGTTTGATAAAGATCCTCGACCACCCACAACCAACAGAGTAAAGTAGAGATGCGCAAAAGGGACAACATTTGCAGGATATTCCATTCCGGGATGGTCATCGGCCACCCTGAATTAGAATAGCAGAATGAGTTTCGAAATAAAAATTTGGAGTTATCTTGAAAACAGCGAGATACGTGAAAACTGAAAAAAGTATTCAGGGTTTTATACAGAGGGTGGTTCTCAGCTACTACAAATTAACCCAAGAAAAAGATTTTCGAAAGGAAAAAATCAAAATTGTGAATCATCTCGAAAACCATGGGACACACAAGAAAACTTAAAAAATTAATAATAAATAAAAATTATTTTTAAATTGAAGAAACTTGACTCATTTCTGATTTCTGGATAATACTGAAATATACACGAAAAACGTAAAATTTTAGAGATTTTCTAGCACACTTCCAAAAAGATCCAGTTCCGTCCCAGGTTTGGACTTGTACTTTTTCCGAAAAAACTGGGACAGACCTGGTTTTTCCGATAAGTGTCCTAATTGTGTTAGGTGGACGGCTTGAAAGTGATTAAAAGTTGTGTCAAGTTTAAAGTTTATATATACACCCGGATTTGAAAGGAATGAAAATTAAATTTAGATTAGTGTCCAATTCACTCGGGTAGAGGGAAAGTTTGTTTTCGATTGGAATATGATTTATTCGGTTTGCTTTTGGATTCACACTTATCCATTCGGACTGCTGTCAGATTCATCGGATTTAATTCAAAAAGTCCCATTCACTTTGACAGAATTGGCGGCACGGATTGCAAAATGGATTCCGGATGCGTTCGTGTTGAATTTGGTGCTGATGCAAGAATGAATAAGGATTGATAAGTGAACCTTGGGTCCATTCGGATTGCATTTTGGATTTTGAGACATGTATTGAGATTAAAATTTAATTTGAGGCTGAAAGACAGATTAAGAAGGGTTTAAGAGGATCGAAAAATTGGTTCAGATTTTTAAAAAATTGATTTTAATTAGTTCAAATTGTAAAAAAAATTCATAAATACTTACAAATTATTTCAAATGATAAATACACGCGCGCTATAGATTGTAAGTAGCTAACATTGCAAATAACGAAAAAATGAGTTTCGTTTTCATTAGTTTCTTTATAGCATTATTAACATTTTGTTATTGTTAATCTTAACGACTGAGAATAATTTTTAGTTATTTATTACATAAATTTATGTCAGGTTTTAATGCATTTGAAAGTATTTGAATAAATGGTTACTTGTCGTGCAGAACAGCGCACGGTGCCACTAAAATTACATTATTTCGTGATCTAGGAGAGTCACCGTTAATTTTTGTTTATTTAAGGTAAAATTATAAGGAATTTAATTGACTTATCAAGAAAAGAGAAATTTTTTCCTTCTTGATGACGGTCGGCGCAGAATCACTGAATAAATTTAATCACAACCAGTGATAACTCACGGCTGCATCGAACTTTATTAGAATTACTTGCATTTGACTGGACGTTAGATCAGGGAGAGGTAAACTTCTAAAAACCACCTGTCAAGTTCAGTCGGGTTTTCGCTATTCGAGTTTGAAGGCAGATATTCGATCCTCTCTATCAAATGCTCACAATCATCGAAACCTCTTGCTCGACAAGGCCATGTGATGAGTGGCTTACGTGACCAGATTCCTACCTTACCAGCACTTTTTTATTTCCCAACTTTTATTCACACGAAACGCCACATCGAGTTAAAAATTTGGGATAGAAAGGTAGAAGCACTAAGACTAATGGATTTGGTCCTAAATTTGTATAATTATGAAAAAAGTTTTTTGTTGGAAATAATTTTGTGTGCTTTTTTTTATAATTATTCAAGTTTAGGAACAGACCCACCTTTCATAGTACTCCTTATTTATTGTCCCAAATTTTCAACTCGATGTGGCGCTTCGTGTGAAAATAAGTTGGGAAATAAGAAAGGTGGTGGTAAGATAGGAATCTGGTCACGTGACCCACTCGTCACATGACCTTAAAACGCTGGGATTACAGTTACACAAGCCGGTCGAACGTAGTAG
>NC_046659.1:42184889-42189271 GCF_010883055.1 Belonocnema kinseyi
CTTGATCTTTGTATTTATCACACATTTGTGTACAAGCCTTTTGAAATTAATGGTCAAAGCATCGACAACTGTAATTTGGAGATTGTGAATTCTCTTTTGTTAAAGCTCTTTCGGCTGTAAGCAGCATATTATAATCATGCTACTGGTGCTTAACTCTCGACTTTGAATACAAGATTATCTTTTCTACATTATGTTTCAACCTTTTTTATCAAACGTATATTACATTCATTCATGTACCTCGGCCTGGGATTGCTTATTCGGATATTGTAATCTAAAGTGCAAATTGTATTTTTCATCATTACCTTAATATTTGGTTTTTATTTTGCAGTAATTTTAATTCTTAGCAAAACTGAAACATTTATCATTTCAAAATAGTACAATGTGTATCGAAGGCGTAAAGAAAGCTTTCTTGACGAGCGTGAATTTGCCACCTGATTGAAGCGAGCACAGTAGTCTCACGAGGCAAAAAAGCCGTACACCCTTTAGTCCAGGCACCCTGGTTTTTTTGGGGAGTTAAATGCGATATAAGGTTTGACTATCGATTCTTATAGTGCTAGCATGTAGAACAAAAGCCTACTCTCTAAATCTGAATCAGTGAAGTTTCACTAATTCAAATAGCTAGAAATGGGTCACTGACAATCAGTGAAAAGTTACTTATTGATTCAGTGAGATAACGTTTTATATATAAAATAATAATAAAATAATATTTTATTAAATTCAATCAAAGAATCATAGCAAAAACTTAAAATCTATAAATCTGATCAAATATTAAAAAAGTTGAATAGTTCAGATACTTGTAAATGACAAGGGACCTCACATATTACTTTAATTTCAAGATTGGCCTGTTATGTGCAAGCCCGTTAAGTAAGTACTTCCTATACTAGTAAGAGTATATTTATCCCGTATTTAATTTAGCAGACTTACAGCCCGAAAATTAAAAACATGATTTACTCTGGTGTTACTGAACTGATTAGTGCGAATAAGCCCGAAATCACTGATTAATCAGTAAAATGTCTAGCTACTATTTCAATCAGTGAATTTTCCACTGATTCATATTTAGATATTATATTATGTTTTCGACCACGGCTTTTGAAGCACTGTGTGTGTAAATAATGGTTAAAGATAGCAAAAACAGGTTTTTTGCTTTTTGCAATTAACCTATATGTCTTTCAGAAAAAATATGTCATTTAAAATTTTAGGTCTTACAAATATCGAAAAAATGACATGCCGTACATTAAAATTTGTTCATTTGCTTACCTGGAAAAAAATTTAAATCGCCCGAAAGTGCTTTTTTTAAATATGCAATTATTATTGCAATAATAAATTAAGAAGTTTCAAACTTGCAAAAAAATGTCTCTTATCCCTTTAAGAAGTCTGATAAACTTCAGCCCAAAATAATAATTAGTTTTCATAATAACTCATTTGTTATTAAAAAATGGACTGTTTTTCAACGGAATTTCTATAGATTTGGCCGAAAGTATCTCAACAAAAAGTGGGCTACTGCCGTCTACGAGACTTCTGGTATCAAGTGCACTTAGCAGCAAAATGATTTTTCATTAATAAATTGCTAAAAAATGGGTGCAAAAAGAGGGTACATTTTTTGTCATAAACAAATAGAATAACTTTTTCAATTTCCACCTGATGGAATCGGGATGGAACTGATTTGATTAGAATGAGACCTGCATTATTTATTATTAAATTTTCGAGGCAGTTCATTCTTATTTTCTTGTTAATTATGGTGACTGATTGTGGGAGAAGGATCGACGTGCTCTGTGGCGGCGAAGTGGGGTAACCGCTATTGCTATGCGATCCCTCGCGCCAGAATTTATTTCACGCGTTGAAATTAAAATATTAAAAAAATCATATCCTGTGTGATCATAAAGTAATCAGTTTTTTTACACCAAAATTTTGTTTAGAAGTTGATTCTGCAGAAATCAACTTTATTCACTTCGGATTTTTGACAGTCTCTAAAAGAAGAACAAGTATTTCACAATTCAAAAACACGCACCATATATTCATAGTTTTTAATTATGACGGTGTCAGCTGTGCTGCTAGAGTTTATCTTAGAGCTTATTTTCACAGAAGTTTTCTAGTTATGTGTGAAATTTTTGTAAAAATGGATGTGTAGACCCGTGTAGAAATAGCCCGGTTTGACCCGACCAGAAGAAGGTTTCTGGCCAGAATCTGACCGGGTCAAACCGGGATACTATTTTGTTAATTGTCCGGCCGGGTTCTGACCTTATCCCGTATCATAAACTTAAAAACATCTTAAGAAATATCAACAAACAACTGCCGTAAGTGGGTCGTTTATAAATATCTAACAGGCGAAAGACCAATTTTTGTGTGTTTTTTATTAATTATGAAAGAAAAATTGAACTAATTTTAATTATATGGTTTCCCCCTTTTGTTTCTCTGTGAGAAATAACTTTTTCCGAACGAGGTTTTGAATTACGTGCAACTTCTTACAGAAACTTAAGGATCACCCTGCCGAAAAGAATCTTTGAGTATATACTAAAAATTCTTTAGGTCAAAGAAGCTCAGAGAAATTCTCCGCAGGCACTCAGGTAGATATCTTTTAAGGACCAGGTAGTTCTTTTAAATGTTTTAAAGGCTTTAAAATGTCCTTTCCGTAATTGAACTAGCAATACGATCATAAATAACAAACAGAGGGTCTAAAATTGAAATAAGTATTCGATCATAAATAACAAGCAGAGAGGCTATATCAATAGAGTAGCCGACAATTAAGGGTCCTTTGTTAAGCTTCCGGATTAAAATTTAGAAGTAGATTTTTTTGATTTCATAGTTAACAGCCTAAAACATAATAATTCGGAATCTACGGGTTTCGATGATTTCAGATATCTAACTTTTTTTTAATGCTTAAAATTGGAATTGATACAACGTTTCTCGTAAATGGAATGAGATACGCCAAAAAAAACAACATTTTTTAATTCAACTAGAAAATTGTATATTAGTATATAAGTTATAATTATAAATAAGTTTAATGAGAAAATTCGTCAATTAAAAAAAAATGTTAATAATTTGAAAAGAAATTTAAGAATGGAGAGCGGATTAGCCACGACCCACTACTGTAAATAACTCTGCCCGTCCGGTACGTGTCGAATACAAAACGAACATTATACTACCGTCGCACCACTCTTAAAAAGACCACTAAAAGGATATTGAAAAGGACCCAAATCTCTCAAACTATCTCCGAGACTATTCTGTTTCAAATCGACTCTGCTTATAGACTCAAATGGGCCAGGCTATTTCGCTAAAGAAAACTCAGAGATTTCTTTCGGTAGGGCATAAACTATATTTTAGTACCTACATTGAATCAATATTTGTAGTTAATATATTTATCATTATGAATGAAGTTCTTAAATAGAAATTCCAACATCTTTTTACAGGTGGAAATAAGTGCTGACAAAGATTCTTATCTCTACCAGTTGGTAGAATATGTTCGCTGTGGTAAAAAGGCTCCAGTAAAATGCGATTGAGGAGCCCAGTCAAAAGCCGATCGGATTCCGATCGGTTTACCCTATTTATATCCGGGATCCGATCGGGTAACCCGGCCGGGATCCGACCAGCGCAGCGTGACGAAACCAACCAGAATCCGACCGGGCAGCCTCACCAGATTCCGGATACAAGCAGGGTAACCCTGCCGGAATCCGGCCCGAACCCGGTCATAATTTCTACACGGGGAAGAGACTCAATTAGGGGGTTTACTCTTGATATATAGAAGTGACTGAATCTTTGTTTAGCCTGGAAATTCATTTGCTTAGTGCATTTAGTATGCAGAAAAGTAGGAGCACAAATGTCTTTTAAAAATATATATATATATGGAATGGATATATTAAACTGAATAAATAAAATATTTACAATTTTATAATAATTTATTTATTTCGAACCGATCAAATCAGACTTATTTCAGTCCTTTTATGGGTAAATAAGGATGAGCTCAAATATTTGTTTCACAAAAATATTTGTAATATAGATCTATTAAACTGCATAAAAAAGGATTTTTTTATATAATAATAACCAGTTTAATCTTATTCGATCAAATAAGACTTGTTTTTGCAGATTAATGTGTAAATTGGATAAAAAGAATATCAGGCAAAATAATTTTCAGTTATGAAGCATTAAATAATATTCTTAAATATCTAGCTTGTATAACCTGAAAATAAAAAATATAGAAAGGAGAATTCATATTATCTACTACATGAAATTCAAATTTGTGCCCTTGAGGCTCGATACCGTGAACAATGTTGCATAGATCGTCTTGAAAATTTAGACACGTGTAGATTAAGCGCCGGAAACATTTCCTACCACAACCCGAATCGCTAATTCATAATAGCTTTTGTTTAATAAATAATTCAAATTAG
>NC_046659.1:42189371-42201875 GCF_010883055.1 Belonocnema kinseyi
ATATATCTAGTCGGGAGTGGAGCTGACTGAAAACAGATGATTTGGAGCGATTCGCGCGCCATCTGTTGGTCATTCTAAGGACTTATTGAACTACCCTCGTAAATGGTCGAGAATTTTCCAATTTGGAACTTTTATATTTCGACAATGTTATAATTTTGGAATTTTTACAGTGATGTGGGAATTTTATTTTTCGAAAAAAGCGACTGAAAAATCCCGAAAAATAAAATTCCCAACACTGTAAAATTCGTAAATTGAAAGATAACCAAAGAATAAAATTGTTTATTAAATATTATTTATTTATTGAAAATACAATAATCGAATATATATTTCTGTATGAAAAACTTTATTTGAAAATGTGCATAGTATTTGAAAAAAATATTTAAAAGTTCTGAAAAATCGAATTTTTTTAATAAAAAAAAAATATAAATAAATTTTGATATAAATCGTTGTTGAATTGAATCCTGCAAAGTTTGTTTAAAAAATGTTCTTATGTAGGTACGAAGAAAATTTAGGCAGAACATTTTTTTCTTTCAAAGCGCACACGCAGAAAACTAGATACTAGCAAATAGATATTAGAAATGTATATACTAACACTTAATATCTAGATGTTATCAGACAGCATCTCTAACATTTTGGTTAATCTACGAGATATTACTGGCTAGTAACACAAGATTTTAACTTATAATAATCTGAGATGTTAAATTTAAGTATTCGAGATTTGAATCGTAGGTATTCCGCGATACTAGAAATATATTTCCAGTGTTTGCGCACGCACGCGCTACGCGATCGGTCGCAGTTAGCACGCGACCAATAGGCGCACTACCATAACCTAAGCGCAAGGAAAACTTTGCCAACATTGGGACGTCACGTAGCACGTATTTCATCTTCTTGTCGGAAGACATCCGAAGAAGCGAAAGGAATTTTAAAACGACGTTTTCGTGTACTTTTTTAAATCGTATAATATTGTTGATCAGATTTGTGAAATGGAATTTTTGGCGTGTTTAGAGTGTGTGAAGCGTGAGCCATGCATATTTGTTTTTCAGTGAGTATGGATCTTCTTCTCACATTTCTTTAAAATTCATAGCTAAGGAAACCTAACGTCTGAATAAAAAAAGGCTTTAATCTTAAAATAAATTGTCATACAACATAATATTATTTCTTTTTCAGGTACTCTAATCCTAAAGATGAAATCAAATGAAGACAGTTCTCAAAAAAGTTTACTGGACTACGCACCAATACGTAAGAGGCAAAAAAAGGGACTGACTTTGGAAGCGTGGAATCAGAAGCCACCTCTGAGGTTCCGAAATGTCTAGAACCTAATCAATTTTTAACGAGATCGAACAGCATTTTGAAACCACTTCTGAAAAGAAATGACCAGCCTTTTGGAAGCGATGTGAGTAACTATGAAGAGCCACTGATCTTTCCGAATGTAAGTTTGGTATATTTTAATTTCTGTTCCTTATCTCAAAAAGAAAACAAATGCAGTGCGATTATTGCTTTTTTATCTCTCACAATTTTTCAATTGAAATAAAAAATGAACACTACAACAAAAAATTGTCTTATTATATTATTTTCTGATAATCGAGGTTATAAAATTTCTGGGTAGTTTGATATATTTATTTATTAAATACGCATGTTAAATGTTTCATTTCTTTTTAACCCCAAATTCGCTTTGTTTTTGAGTTTTCAACAACTGAAAAGTGATGTTTTATTCTCATTATTTTTCAACAGTTTAGTTTTTGAAAAACACTAACATAACGTCATAATTAGTTGTTTTAAATAATTCATATTGTTTTAAATATAATGATTTTAGTTTGAAATAATAGATTTTATAGGAAAAAGTTAACATGATCGGAAAATGATTCACATTTTCTGATTTGTATTTTTTCTTCGTTTTTAATTCCAATAACTCACAAAGTAATCTACCTTATTTTAATCTTTACAAAATTTTTCTAATTTTTAAGCTTTTGAAAAATATCAATATCTCTGAAAATATTAAACTGGTTTTAAAGTTTTCACACTCATTTTTAAGGTAAGAATCTGTAAGCATGTCTGAAGCCTAATGATTTTTGAATAAAAACGTAAATTTCGAACTAAAAACACTAACATAATCTGGAATTGGTTAAGATTGTAAATTTGAGAATTTTAAAAGAAATTAATTCCATTTAATTCAAATGATTTTGCTTTTGAAATATCAATCTGAGGTTAACTACACCAAAATAACCAAGAATCATAAAATTTTAACTGTTTTTTAAAATCTAATTTTTTTCTAATGCCGATAATTACCGATGGGAAATATTGACATAAGCTAAGGATCAATTGTTACAAATAGTTAATCATGTTTCAAATATAATAATTTTTGTTTGAAATAACTGATTTTATGCGAAAAAGTTAACATAACCTTTAATTGCTCCAAAAATAATTAATATTTCTCTTCTTATTTGTAGTTGTTAGTTTTCTTCTTTTATTTCAATAATGATAGCTTATAAAATAATCAACCTTTTTAATTACCTGTCCTTTTCCCGTTATTAAGGTAAAATTCCGCTTTTTTCAAAATGCCAATAACTCGAAAAATAACGAATTTTTTACCATTTTTCTTTGTTTTCATTGCTGTTTCTTGTTTTATTCTACTTCTTCAATGTCAATACTTCAGAAAATAATCAACAATAAATTTTTTTGTTCTTAATGAAATTATCTTTATAATTTTACATTTTTCGTCTTATTAGCACAATTTACACCTTTTTGAAGAACGCTTATAGCTCGGAAAATACTGTATATTTTTCTTCTTGTATTTCTTCTCTTGTGTTCTTTGTTGATTCTTGTTTTCGTTTTCTTTCTCCATAATGTCACTAGTTTGGAAAATAATTAACCTTCTTTTTTTTCGAGTTTTTCTTTCTTGTTTTTTCTTCTTTTTATTACATAACTCAGAAAGAAATCAACCCTATTTTAATATCTGAAGATTTTTGAATAATAATATAAATTTCCAACTAAAAATACAGACATAATCTGAAATTGGTTAAGATTGTAAATTTAGGAATTTTAAACCAAATTAATTACATTTAATTAAAATGATTTTGCTTTTAAACTATCGACCTGAGGTTAAACACTCCAAACTAACTAACAAATGTCATTATTGTCTCATATCATGATTGTTTTACTAAAAATACCGATTTCTGGTAGAAACGCCCAACCTATTTAATTTAAAATACCAATTTCCAACCAAAAGCACACACATAATTCCAAATTTTTCAAACCTACACATTCTATTATTGTAAATTAAAAATCATTGGAGTTAAATTTAATTATTTTTGTTTAAAGATACCGATATCAGGCGAAACACACTAAGGCAATCTACATTTTTGTTAAAAAATGTTACATGGTCTTCATTGTTTAATAATTTTTGTTGGAAATACTGATAATTTAAAAATAATCTGACACAGCATACTATAGTGAAAACCGCCAGCTTACCGCAGATTCTACGAGATATATATTTTTTTAAATTCTTCGAAATCTTATAATTTTTTAAACTTCTTCGAAATCTTATAATTTTTTACTAAAAATGCCGTCTACTTTCTAGGTTGAAATTAGTGTTAGCGATGAGCTCCCGATGTTTGCGAAAATCACCGAAATTTTAATTTATCATCGAACAGACAATGTGATATTTTCTTGTTTTTTTTTTTTTATTACACCATTAAGCCATTTCCCTTTCGGAGTAGGCGTGACTCACTCGGCAGGGGAAAGGAGTATTGTGTGGAAGGGATAGAGATTTTTCAAATTGATCCAGAATTCTCGTGCTATTTAAGTAAATAACACGTTCGTTCCGCAACACTGCTCCGACCCAGGTTGCTGATCAATCTCTCTAGCAATCACCCCAAGCGAAGAACCTCACGAAGTCGTTATGTAAGGTTCCCCACTTGGGTCCATTAATAGCCAAGGTCTTTGTTTCAGGCGTCATTCACTCTACTGACACTCTTTTTATTAACTATTTGCCGCCATACTTTTCTGTCCTGGCATACTTCTCTAGCTTCTTTTATATCCATGCATTTTTTCATGCAGGTTCTTTTGTCTCTGTGACTTCTTATGTCTCTTCTAAGTAAGGTCGCATTCACACATTCTAACCATTCTTTCCGCAGTCTACCTCTGGGCACGCTGCCATTTACTTTACCTTGATACACTTGTTTTATTAGTCGTTCATTTGGCATTCTCTCAACATGTCCGAACCATCTTAACCGATTTCTTTCCCATGTGTCTACTAGCGTCTCTTCTGCAACACATTCTTTTAGAATTATCTCGTTACTTACTTTGTCCATTAGGGTTTTCCCGCTTATTATGCGCATGAATCTCATGTCAATTTCGTTAGTTTTACTCTTATCTTTTTCTTGATAAGTCCATGTCTCGCTACCGTATAGTACAGTCGGTACAAATATAGAATTATGTATTGCTATTTTAGCTTTATTTGATATATTTTTACTTCTGATAAGGGGACCTGCTCTACCAATAACCTTCTTACCTTCATTTATGCGTCTATCTAATTCCTCATCTATCTTCCCGTCCCTAGTAAATAAGCTACCAAGGTATACGAACTTATCAACTTGTTCAATTCTCTCATCATTTAATAAAATATTGCATAGTGTTTTCTCACTCTTTCCTTCGAACACCATAGTTTTTGTTGTGATATGTATAAAACAATATTATGCTACAAAAATTGTTTCGCTTATGAGGCTGTGAAGTGTAAAGAAGGTCAGTTTGTTAAGCAAATAGATTTGCACAAGTACCATCCTGTACTTATGCACAAACATTATAATGAAAAAATATACGTCATTACGCACTGCGTAAAATAAGATTGTATTATAATTTAAATAACAAATTGTATTGTAAATTCAACTAAAATAAAAAATAATTCACGATCACTTTTCAATCTAAGTATTTCAAACCTACATTTGTGTGCTTATTATTCTTTATAAATCTGAATCAATCGCCTTGCCTAGTGCATGAATGTAATATTGACCAAAATAAATTCTTTCATTAATTTTGGTCGATAATATATCGTTTTTACATTCAAATTGACTCATTCAGATTAATAATTTATTTCCTAATAAATCTTAGTATTCCATATAATTATTAGTAATATTCACTGGATATTACTCTTCAACATCATATATAATAAACAGTAGCATGTTAGATAATTCACTGTAATATCTGAAATATTCGAATTTAACATCTCAGATACTTAACAGTAATATCAAAGATCTTTTTTTTTAATTTTTCGCTTCTTGCTTTAATATCATATATACTTAGAATAAACATTGATGACATTTATAATAAGTATCTCCCATATTTAGAATAAGTATCTCAGATATTTAGAATAAGTATCTTGGATATTAAAGACTTAATATCTACGGATATTAAACACTTAATATCTGCGGATATTAAATCTAAGTATCTAGATCGTTGTCCTATAGTAAAGTTACAGATATGTTACGGCTTAGTATCCAGATACTAACTGCTAGTATTCAGTTTTCTCCGTGCACGTGTTTTTTAATGTATTTTTTAATACAATTGTTATAAAATTATTATTCAGGTGCCGGAGATTTCATTTTTTAGGATTTTTCGTTCATCCCTTTCGGGATTTTTTCAGCGGTGCCATATTTTTATACCTCCTTTTAAAATTATGTAATTTTTCAAAATAAAAAGTCAACATTTCAAAAAAATTTTAAATAATCAAAAGTATCAATTCTCTTTTAAATTATTTCAAATCTTTTTAAATTATTTTTAAAACTTTTCGGAACTTTTAAATGTCTTTTAGACTGATTACCATTTTTCCTAACATTTTTGTAAAATCCTGTTCTTTAAGAATCAAAATGAAATACTTTTACCTTGGAAATACAGATAAAAATATAAAACAATTATAATTGTAACATTCAATGTTTAAATTTGTCACTCTGAAATTGTGACAATTCTATTTCAAAATTTTTACTATTGAAAATTATTTTTTTTTTTTATTTCCAAACTAAATAGATTAAAAATGGAATATTTTATACTGAAATAATACTTCAAAAAGATTTTGAAATTGAATAAAGGCGTTCATTTAAGAAGCCATTAATTCTAACGTTTACACTTGTGTCACTCCTAAGGCTTTCGAATTAAATTAGTTCAAATCTTAAAGTTAAAATATGTAAATTATATCATTTTGAACAGATCTAGAATCATCTTGTAAAATCAATCACTGTTAAATTTTTAATACTCGACCTGCAGTTCGATTTTCAAATTTATTTTCTTTTCCCGATTTTTTCCGGTCGCGAGCATAGCTCAATATTTAGAACAACTTTCATTTTTTTGAAATAGTAACTTTTCGGTTCTAACTTACGGGACAATCATTTTATTCTTTGGAAGATTTTTTACAAACCTTGTTGATAATTTTTACATTCTCATCCAAAATGAGAAGATATTATTTTTTTTTATGAAAAATGACTTTTTCGGATTTTATCAAATGTCGATGTT
Source organism: Belonocnema kinseyi (assembly GCF_010883055.1). Taxonomy (NCBI): domain Eukaryota; kingdom Metazoa; phylum Arthropoda; class Insecta; order Hymenoptera; family Cynipidae; genus Belonocnema; species Belonocnema kinseyi. The sequence continues at coordinate 42,195,873 of NC_046659.1, forward strand.
TTGAGGCCGAGTCAGAAAAACAAGTTTTTACGTCGGGGTCTGTTTGTCTGTCCAGCGTCGTCGTTGTTCTTTGTATACCGGATAACTTTCGAAAAACTGGTCGGATTGAATGGGACTTTGACTTTGATAACTTTTTTTGATAAAACAAAAACTTACCAAAGTTAAAGGATTTTCAAAATCCAAAAAACCAAACGAAAATGGGCATTTGAAGCAAAAGAAGCTTTATATGGAAAGAAGTCAAGAGGCGAAAAACGCTACTTTTTCAAGGTCCAATGATTATTTTATCACATTCTCATCCACAATGAGAAGAGTTTTATGCGAAAAATGACTTCCGCGAATTTCATTAAATTTCGACGTTTTGAGTCTCTTTGAGTCAGAAAAACAAGTCTTTACGTCGGTATATGTGTGTCTCTCTGGCATCTACGACGTCGTTGTTATTGATGTTGTTTTTATCTGTATATCGGATAACTTTCGAAAAAATAGTCAGATTGGATTGTGCTTTGACACACAGTTTTTTTCATTTTAAGAATTTTATGTAAAAATTGTACTATTTTTATTTTTATAAAAAATATTTTTCTTCAATTAAATTGTTACAATAAAAGAGTTTCGAAGAGATTTTTGAAAAATCTTTCGGGGAATAAAATTAGTATTTATAGGCGACAAAGGTTTGTTTTCTTTACCAAATTTGGCTTTCGTCTAAATTTTCCCAGTTGTTTTTACTATAGTACAATTTACGTTTGTATTTTGGGCGAAGAAATCCATTCTATTATTTGACCAATATTCTTTGTAAGTCAATATTTTTCATAGAAAATTACCCCGAGTGACCTTTAATTATAAATTTATAAATGTGAAAAAACCACATTTCAATGTTTTCTATGAAAAACACAATCCCTGAGTGACAGAACAAAATCGGAAACAATAAGAGACAATTTATTCAGGAACAGGATTTTTGAACAAAAATGAACTTGAGTGAACCTTTAATATATATTTGTTAATTTTTACAAAAATCAAGAATTATTTTCTGGACTCAAAAAAAAAAAAATAATTTGTGGGGGTGACAAATGTTCAAAAAATTAATAAAACTTGAAGTTGTACGATGTTAATTTGTAACTAAATAATTTGAAATGTTTCAATCTAAAATTAACGAACACTTTCCATTCAAAAATTCGGATGATATATTTTAATAGCTTTAAATTTAAAATTATTCAATATACTGAAGAATGCAAATTTAAAATGTCTCAACTATTAAAGCTTTAAATATTTTTAAAATTGCTGTTCTGGAGACTAAATAACACTTATTCTTTTATTGAGAAATCACAATCACAATTGTTAAAAAAAGTTTTTAAAAGAGTTTTAAAACACTTAAAAAAGGTCGGAGGTTTTAATAGTTGAATATATATGATAGAACCTCTATAAATTTGAAATTCGTCCATACTTTTTCATTTTTGAGCTACAATTGTTCAATTTTAGACATTATAAATTACAATCGTGAAAAATAAATAAAATGTTTTAATTAATTGATATTTAAAACAAAAAACATCTAAATGCAGCTGCAAACATCGAATTTGAAATGCGTTAAATTCAAGGTATATTTTAAAAGGAAAACTGAAAGCAGAGGATCGACTTTCAAAAAAAAGCGGAAGAAAGTGACTCGCTGCATTGCAAATGAACATGAAAAATGGTGTATTTTCGCATTTTTAAATTTTAAATTTCAACTTTTTCGCGTTGTAACAATTTCGAATCCCATAATGTTATTTTTTACCTAACCTATAACTAATAACGAAAATTCTGAAAATTCAAACAATAAGGCTGTATTCTGAAAATGAAGCATATTTAAAGTTAAAATTCGAGTTATTAAACTGAACGCCTAAGAATTTGCAAATTTTACAATTAGTGTTGTGTAAATTGTATTGGCATCTTAAAAGAGTATAAATAGTTCTTAAATTAATTTTTAAATTTTCGGAAGTTTACCTTCTTTACATACGTAGATGTCAAAAAATCCTACCCAATTTTTTCAAATTTTAATCACTTATTTTCTAAAAAAAAAATCATCCCCGTTTACCAGTGACTGAAACGGATTAGAAAAAAATCGCCAAGACCTAAGAATAAAAATTGGATGTACAGCGAATTTTTAAATTTTTAATTGAGATTATCTTTAACTTTGTAATATTAAAAATTTCCATACACAATTTTTTTATTAACACTGTAGGAAAAAATCAACAAGATCGAGTGCAGAAATTATAATTAGACCATTTTTCTGTGATTCTATGGGGACGGCTGAAATATCCCGAAAAATATAATTCCCGACTCGGCAAAACTCTCTGTCCCGAATAATAAAATTGCAAAAATAATAAAATTCCTGAACAGTTTATACTATTAACGAATTAGAAAATTCACAAATAATAAAACGCCCGAAATATAATTGTTTCTTAATCAATATTAATTATTTATTAAAAATACGATAATAAAATATTTGTATCAAATATATTTTTGTTTAATATTTAAAGGGTTAAAAATTATTTGTTTCAATGTAAAATTAAAATTATACAAAAATGTTACCGACAAATTAATATAAAAGAACACGTGTTTTTTAATCAACATTTCGATTTTTCGGAAGAACTTTTGTGATATAAAAAATACTATATACATTTTCAACCAAAATATCTTATGCAGAAATATATTTTGTTTTAATTATTTTAATTTTAAATTTAAACAATAATGTTTAAACACTTCAAACATTAAAAAAGTTGTTTCTTTGGTATAAATATTTGATTATTTCAATTTAAAAAAAAATATTTGTCAAAGAAAAATTATAAATTATAATATCTTTGCCATTGGGCAGCTTCGTTTTCGAATCATTTAATGAGGCTGATTAGACTCTATGAGCTCTCTCTTTCTACGAGCTCGTAGGTAGATATGGTATTATATTGTGGAACACGAATATGAAGTAAGGACATATATGTATCGAAGTAAGTAATGGGAATAGTAATTAGGGATAAGTAATAATTGCAGTAAGGAAATATAAGTCTTAGGTTCCGCTCAATTGAGTAGCATTTTCTTAACTTATAATGAACAATGTCCTGGTTTTTATTATTTTAAACTATTTTCAGCTATTTTAGATAACGGAAATTTGCGGAATGTTAGCCGCAACGCTATATTGATAGTATTATTTTTAATGTACTTTTAGAATATGTATTATGTGCACTATACTTTCGATAGAATCAGTGCATGAAAACCCAGTGAGAAATTGCCAAACGTCACCGTTGGTGCAATATTGGACCAATATTGGAATTTTTAAATCGATTTGTCTCGCTTTTAGTGTGCGAGTCAGACCTCGCGTGTGAATAAAAAAAATTCTGTACCATCCATGATATTAGCTAGATTTGATACAATATTAGTGTTTTCAACTAGACAAATTGGTAAAGTGATGTCAACAAAGATAAGTTTTTAAAGAAATTAGTTATTTAATTATAAGAGAAGCTTAAATAATGATATAAACTTTTATGTATCTTAGGTTTCATACATTTCATTTGTATAAGGCTTCATATGAGCGAACTTCGGACAGACCAGGAAAACGTCGTGAGCTCAATTATTATCGCCCTATACAACAATTATAATAATAAGGGTCAGCGAGAAGTTGATTTTTCAAACGCAACTCCTACTATTACACTTCATATTTTCATATTTATATGAAAATGTTAATATCAAAAACATATCTTAGATTTTATGTTTGCTTTAAGTACGAAAGTTTAACGAAGACTTTTAAATTTGGTGACAAAGTTAAATCCCATAATTAAGGTATTTATACATTTCAAATAAATTAGTTTGTGAATATATGTAGCAGAAAGGTCCTGTGTACCTTCAATACTTTGAGGTATTTGAAGGTATTTCAAGTGATTTAGGAACGGCTTGCAGATGATTCTTAATTCAAGATTAAAGACCCTTTTTGCCTCAAATAGGATAACTATAATTATATTAGAGTGTAAGTACTAAAACAAATAATTATTTAACTGAATTATTCTTTTTAATGTTTTTTAAAATTAGGAAATAAGCTAAATCATCAGTGCATTTTTGCGACATGAAACGTTTCTTTTCTGTAATACTATAGTTCTATTACCTCACTAAACAAGTAGCGGATTTATTTATATTAACAACTTTGCTCCCACGTGTAATTTTGCCCTGATATGCCTTAAAAATATCTCTCTAGAGGGCTATTAGCATTACACTATCATGTAAAGTATCAACAAATGTAAGAGCCCCTTGTCAGTATCCGTTTTGTAAACCTGAAACGATTTGTATAATAGCGCGGATGCTCTGTCTGCGAGGAGGGAGGGCGTTTATTAGCTCATTCACCGTCAATGAATATGTGTCCGTACTCACGGAAACGCTACAGGCGATCCTCGACATTGGTTGATGAGATAATGGTGCTATCTTGTAAGGATATAACGGGTTGCCCGCGATGATTAGAGGATGCAGGAGGGATGGATTGTATCTGCCAGAGTTCCACGGAATCGAGAAAGGAAAGCAGCCTACGTAAAATGCGCGTTCGTTGGACCTTTACTTCCTCTCATTGTTACTCTTGGCGAAGTTTTCTACTCGCTCAAATACACCCTTCACCTCTTTACGGATGCTCATTCCCATTCCCCGTTTTGTTCCTTTCCTTCTTTTCCTTTATCCATATTTCTACGTCCCTATGTACTTAAGCCGTCCCCGCCCGGCAGAATACGTCTGATTAGCTTATTATACAAAGATCCATTGATAAATGTGGCGCGTGGCCTGAGCTGGCAGAAAGCAGCTGGGCCGATCAAGAGGAAAAAGAAGAAGAAAGGCCCCATGCGTGCGTAATATACGCCCGAACTCCAACATCTGGCTGCAGTTTTGGCATTTAGCAATGACGGAACCAGAAGCATGTGTCGATGCGTTAACTTTCACCTCCTTTTGTTTATTGAGGGCATCACCCAACGAATATGCAACATGCTCGGCGCAACCGAAAGCGAAAAGTTATTGTGACAGAATGCATAGTTTAATAAGATCACAGTATGAAGAGAGATGTTTTACGTCGAATAAATTTTCGTATTCTAAGAAAATTTCAACAAAAATGAATCAACGATTTCAGAAGTTTGGATAACGGAATTTACCTGCCTTTCGGGAATAACAAAATACCAGTATACGAAATGACAATATTATTTAAATATTTCTTTTATGTTTAATAACTATCCGTATCTCTTGCACGGTTCTTTAAGGTTTGGAAAATTTCCAGAGGCTGATCAGGACACAAACTAAATCTCTACCCCCTTCAAGCCTCCAGACTTCATCACTACCACAAACACTCTTCTTTCCTATGCTGATCTCTTCTTATTTATGCCCTTACCCCTTCTTTCATACTTACTATAAAAATTCCTAAAACAATCCCGTTCCACATTCACTCCTACCCTTACGCAATACTCTTCCTATCCCAATCGTCTTCCCCACCATAAACCCTCATATATCTTTATATCTCATTATCCCCTTTATCCCCCCTCTCATTGATTCCTCTTAATCCCTTTCTCTTGTCCCATATTTATTATCACCATTATCTACGTTTATCCCGACACCCCTTCACCCCTTACCATTTTCCTTGGCTGCAACAAACTTATGTCACATGTTATATGATGGATGATTTAAATTCCAAGACAACTTCGTTACACAATTTATTTGAAAAATAAAAAAATTATACAATACAATTTAAAAACAATAAGAAAAACACAATATTTTTCTTCCCATAAATACTCACATCCCAGGCGGAAATATTATATATAGTTTATATATAGTGTGAAGTATTTTATATAATATTCATTTATTTTATACGCTTTTTGTATAAAAGAAACGAATATTATATATAATACTTTACGTTATACATTAACTATATATAATTTTTTCGCCTGTGATTGTGCATTCATTTGTATAATTTGTTTATGAAATGAACAAATAATATCGGATGAAAAATTTTCATTACTAGAGGAG
>NC_046659.1:42201885-42207307 GCF_010883055.1 Belonocnema kinseyi
ACAACCCGCTTCTATTTCCCACTTTCGCTTCCACTTTTCACTTTTTCCCTGTGCTTTTTTGAAAATTTGCGCCATATCCCAGGTGGACCCGGGTGAAAATTTAAGTCGGGGGCTGGCCAGTCTACGGTTGGGGCCACTGGCTTTAGGTCGGGAGGTGGCCGGGTAGCCCGACCGTGGCCCGGAAAAGATCATTATGTTAAAAATATAATTTCTAACGCTAAGGGATATCGAACCTACATATCTATAGCTAAATCTAACGCCTAGCAGTCGGAAGTGCTAACCACTGCGCCAAACCGACAAGTTGAAACTCGTTGAAAAAGCCATCCTCATAAACTACAGTTTAGAAAAGTTAAAGTACCAAATTTTAAATTCTATTTTTCTAATTATTTATCATTATGTGGAGTTATGTAAATATCAAATAAACGACCTTTTAATAGGAATATCAATAAAATACTTTTTAAATAAATAATTTGAATCGATTACAATCTTTCGTCGCGTGCTATTTTGATTTTTTTTTCTATTTAGACTATTTTACAACTTTTTAAAATGGCAGGAAATGTCATTTTTTATGAACATTAAAAATTTGTAATGAAGGATCTCAGTTCGAATTTGAAAAAAGTGTCATCGCGTTTTTGTCAAAAAATGCATTGTTTGTAAGTCTTGAACTCATAAAACCTTAAAATTTGTGGTCCCAAAAAGATATTCACCCAATATATTTCCACGCGTGGAACTTCTATGCGGGTATACGCATCCATTTTTTAATGATATCAGGTAAAGTAATTAAGTTATCAACAAAGTTTAACAATTTTATTATTGCCAATCAGCGCCCGGCCAGCTACCGTCTGAGCACTCGGTCACAAGATTTGTCCGGTCAGAGCCCAGTCAGCGCCCAACTGCGGTTTTGCATTAATTTTGCCTAGCGAGTCTTCGACCAGCGCACGGCTAGGCTCTTAAAAAACAAAGATAGCCCGGTCAGTCCCCGACCAGAAACCTTGTTGTACCAGGGTTAACCCGGGCTATTTCCACACGGGGAAATATTATATATAGTTTATATACACTGAGAAAACTGTTTGGCTGGAACAAGAAAAATTTTGTTGGCTCAAAAATTAATTGTGTTGCTCTTCGTGCAACAAAACTATTTTGTTGAACCAACAAAATTTTTTTATTGAGACTTTTTGCTGGTCAACCAAAATAGTTTTGTTAGCATAACTAAATTACTTGGTTGAGGCAACATAATTCTTTTGTCACCTTAATACAATATTTTGTTAGTTTAACAAAATTTATATGTTAACCTAAAAAAATACTTTTGTAAGGCCAACCCAATTATTTTTTTGTCTCAAATAAATTATTTCGCTGTATACACAAAATAGTTTTGTCGGCGTTGCTAAAAATTTTTCAGGTCAAAAACATACTTTTTGTTCTCTCAAAACCTGAATCATTCAATGTTGAATTGGAGATACCCTTTTCCATTAAGACGATGTAATCTCGTAGCTTTCGTTCAAATTTTATTTGTATTTCAAGCACTTCGATTGCCAAGAGTTTTTCAATGAAAGTACTCTCAGGCGTGAGAGCCTAAAACGCATCTTTATCAATACCATGCTTTACGAAAAGAAAGATAAATCTCTGCACTCTACGATAAAGGGTCAATTAAACTATTTTATTTACGAGGAATCAAGTATCAAGTATCAAAGTTTTAAAACGTGCGTTTGCAGTAACATTTTAGATTATTATTTGGATGCTTACTTTTGAAGGTTTCGATGAGACAGTGTAGGCCCTACTCCTCCGGAATTAGACGGGTCGCGTTATCCATAATGTTTATTCACTCAATTAGATTAGTTCAAACCGCATGTTTGACGTTACCGGAATACGCGACTTCACCTGGTATTATCCGCCATCATGGAAATTAACTTGCACACTTCTCCACGTGGTCTCACTCAACAAGTGCGCATGGGTGGTTGCATCTTTCGTTGTCCTAAATAAATAGTTTTGTTGGTTCAACAAAAATTTGTTCGGGACAACAAAATAAGGCTTAAATAAATAATTTTGTGTTAAGGACCAAATATTTTGTTTTTACTACAAAAAATGTTGCCCAAATAACCAAAATTTTGCTCTGACAACAAAAACTGCTTTAAAATGGTTTTGTTGCGAATAATATATTTTTTTCTCAGTCTATAGTGTGAAGTTTTATATAGAACATTCATTTGTTTTGTACATTTTTTGTATACAACAAATGAATGTTATATATAAAACTTCAGACTATATATAAACTATATATAATTTTTCCGCCTGGGATGTCACTGTTAAATTTTGAAATTTCCAGTTGTGTCAGAACGCGGATATCTCTGGCATGCGCTATGGTGATTCATATGCATTTTTAGGCTATGTTACATTATGTGTCAACCTAAAAATATACAGGTATCTCTACTGCGCATGCCAGAGATATCTGCGTTCTGACACCACTGCAAACGTCTATCATTATAAAAAATCATAAGGGTAAGAATTCCCAGCGTTTACAATCGATATCCGAGAGAGTGACATATAATGCTACCTCGGGGAATTTCCAAAGGATTCGACTTTACGGACATCTTTTTCACCTAGGCCAGTGAATAAGTAAAAATGTATATTAGAAAATTTCCAATAAGAAAGTTAGTGTGCAACAATTAGAGTGAAATTCTGTAGATAGAAATTATTTTTATTTTTTAATGTACTCTAAGCCTCTTATAATTTGACAAAACGTGTAGAATATTTTAGTTATAACGGAATTCTCATATTAATTATAGATACAGATTAAATGCAAAATTCCAGTAAAGTCCCATTTTATCTCTTGATTCTCCTATTACATATAGTTTTTAAATGGAGTTTTCGGCGAAAGCAATACATTTTTCAGTGCAAAAGACTAGCTGTTTCCTGTGGTGGCAGCTTCACCGCTGTCGATTGAAATAATGCAATAATGTGCAATAAAACTTGTATAAAGTTATAAAAAAAACATTTAAAACACATGATGAAGAACTTTTTATTACTTAAGACTAAATTAAGTTATGAATGAACAACGCGTTTGAGAGTAAAGATTTTGTTTGCATTTGATGTTACTTACATGTTTCCTTTTGATATTAAGTTTGAACATGAAAATACTGAAATGAAATCAACCTAACATTTCAAGTATTTATAGTAGAATTTCGATTTGAAAAATGCGAAGTCAATAGTGAAATATAACTCGTACTCAAGTCGAAACTCAACTTGGAAAATACTGAGAATTTAAAACAGATATATGAAAGTAAATACAGAAAATTGTAATTGCTTGTAAATATAATCATTGTACTCAATTAAGTCCCCTATACCTTACTTTTGTATATATTTTAAAAAGCCCCCCCTCCCCCATTCCATCTTCCAATATTGTTACGACCTATCCAGGAGTCCAAACAATATGCATGAAAAGTTGGATGCCGATTGGTAAAAAACTGCGGCTGTGCCCCCCCCCCTCCTCCTATCTTCACCCCTCCGATGCCCCAATAATCTTACGACCTGCCTGCCTGAGTAAAAATTCTTAGGCTCGAGTTCGACTTAAATTGCCCCCAATCAAGACATGCTGAAGTCGAATAGTCTGCGAAAGTCTTGAAGACAAGTTTTTATGCCTGGAAGACATACATTTTTCTTTTGAGTTAAATTTTTATGACTCAAATACGAACGGTTTATAACTTCAAGTGTATACCTGTCCTAACAAAAAGGGTCATTCTGACAGTCATAAAAGCTAATCTTTGTTAATGATTAAACAATCTTGTATATATATATTCAATCAACTCATGTACAGATGTTCATTTGGATTATACATGTTTGACGATTACACCGAAAATGTTGTTTGCTTTTACGTATTTGTAACGGCTTATGAAATCCTTGTACAAAGTTACAATTTTTATGTTTTTTCCAGAAAAATTTTTAAGGGTTATACTCGCCAAGACCCGCAGATTCTTAATTTTTTAATTAAAACTATCTAATCTTATAATTACAAGATATCCATTCATTAATTTTAATATCATTTATGAGCCGCAAAAGGTTCGACCATCTCAGCCAAGTCAAGGCTTGACTTGAGACAAGTAAACGCCGTTTTCTCTGTCGTAGCCATAAAAGTAAGACGAAGGCCTATATCTCGACTCGGTGTTCAGACGCAGCCAGACAAATTGTCTTGGAGACAAACTTAAGACATAACCAAGTCGAACTTAAGTCGAAGCATTTTTACTCGGATGGGTGCCCAAAGAATATGTGTGGAAAATTTGGTGCCGATTGTCAAAAACTGTGGATTTGATAAGTCTTATACGTTTTAGGCCACTTGATTTTATATATTTCAAAAACTATGCCCCTCTTCTCTCCACCTGTCCCTCAATACTCTTACGAACCATCCGGAAGCCCAAAGAATATGTGTGATAAATCTGATGCCGATTGGTCAAAAACTGCAAATGTTTCTCCTCATCTGCCCCAACCCTCCGTCTGCCATCCCTTACTCTTATGACCTGGACTGGGAGCCCAAAGAATATGTGTGCAAAATTTGGTGCAGATTGCAAAAAATGTTGGGTTTTCATAAGCATCATACGTTTTAGACCATATATTTGATATAATTCAAAAACTGTGCCTCTCCCCCACTTCAACTTTCACACCGAAAAAAATTCCTTGTAGGGAAACAAGTTGCAATAATTCTGTATAGCATTGTTGACCCGACGAAATGAGTTACAAATTTTAATAATCCTAAAGTATATCACATACGAGTATATTTCATATTATCCTGCATGAATCTAATAGTTCTGAGTCTCGAAATATTTTTCACATTTTCGCAAAATATGTTCTTTTTCTTGAACCTGAGTTGCACTAGCAGCAAACAGTGTTACACCCAACAGAATCCTTCAATGCAACAAAAGACTTGAATAACGAAAGAGGTTAGGTGTTCGAAAATTCGAACAGTCCTTTTTACATCAAAGTTTGAACACTAAATTCATTTGAAATTGTTTCAGAAAGGTCATATTCTGCTTATGACCATGAATTTACTCCACTACTAACAAAAATATCTACAAGTGATGTAAGCAATCTATATTTGGACTCTTTACTCCACGCAGCGTCTCTCTTCTGGATAAAACGTAGAAAAACGTCATACTTATTAACTACAGTTACCACGCTTATAAAACTCGGTTTTGTTTACTAGGTATTATTAGGTTGTTATGGTTTAGTCAACTGTATTACCATAATTTTATTAGTAAGTAATCATTGTTATTTCAACTAGATTCAGATAATTTAAAGCTGTTTGTTGATTTTAAAGGAAAATTTTTTTTCAGTGCACCCGCTCCCCTTACGACCTGTCCGGAAACCCTATGAATAAGTGTGAAAAATCGTATGCCGATTGGTGAAGAACTGCGGCTATGCCACTCTCCCATCTGCC
>NC_046659.1:42207407-42213941 GCF_010883055.1 Belonocnema kinseyi
GTCAGTTTGTGAAAAAAAAATTTTCGCGATGTTACGGGGCCTCGAACACATCAAAATAACGGGTTTTTGACCCTTTTAGGTTAGAATATCTCGAAAACTGAGCGTGATGGAATTTTTCTGAGGTCAGATTCGGATTCAGCGCAGCAAAAACCTTCGGGTATAGTAGGTCTGGTCTCTGGTTCTGAGAATTGTTGGCCTGTGTATTCCAAGAAAAATTTGAAGCTGATAGCACTATTAAAATTGTTTTCTAAAACAGATAAAGTCAGCTTACAAATAAAATAATTTGTATCACGCCGCTATTATAATTTCGATTTTATTTACTGTGAACGATGCCTAAAATAGAACTTCTTATCCTAGGCTGTACAATTTTTACTTAGAGTACAGCATACTATGAAGTAACTGCGTTACTGTAATCTGAGTCACTGTACTTATGGTACGATTAGTGAAGTAACCACAGCTTTGGCATCTAGAGAGACTGCGCTCGCGATAACTGGTGTGATAGAAAATAGTGTGTGTCACTCGGCCCCTAAGGCCTAAGTGGCACTTTGCCTCTTGTAAGTTGCAGTACTCTTTCTTCGTCACAGCTACGTTTCGACTCCAACTCGAACTGCAACCTTTACACTCAGCCGAAAAAAGTGTGACATAGGGCCCTTGTATGACAAATAGCTATTTCTTACTCTCTAAATATGAATCAGTGAAAAATTTACTGATTGAGTTAGTACTTAGACATTTCACTGATTAATCAATGATTTCGGACTTATTCACTAATCAATTTCAGTAACACCACAGTAAGTTATGTGAAGCATAACCTCTAAATTTTTAAGCTAAGCGTTGTTGTTACTCTTTTACTTAAGCAGCAAGAAGAATTCCTTAATTAAATAATTTTTTTAATTTTCGGACTGTAAGTCTGCTTGAATTATCTGCGGGATAAATATACTCTAACTCGTAGAGGAAGTACTTACTTAAGGGCATGTGATACTTAGAGAATTGTCGATTTTACCGGTTTTTGGTTCCCTCGGCTTTTTTTGTAGAATAATAAATATTTTGTCTTAAAAATTTGAGAAATGATAGCGCACATGCTAACAGACGTCCCTACACACTTTTTTTGTAGGTTAATTAAAAAAAGTTTTAATTTAGCAAAATTTGATTAATTTGCATAGCGCTTAGGAATTAGTATCGATTTTTTCAGTGTTGGAAATCCCCCGGCTTTTTTTCTAGTATAAGAACTATTTTTTCGTCAAAATCTGGGAAATGATAGCAAACATGCTAACGGACGCCCCGCACACTTTTTTGTATTTAATTTTTAAAAAATGTATGTATATTTCGAGGTTATGTGTGTTACAATTCTGCCGAGCGTTACTTCCGAACTACACAATATTTTTGGCCGAAAACTTTGGACTTACAAATAAACATAGTAACTAATCTCCCGGAACTAACATTGTTTGCAGGCAATTAAAAAAGCTTATTTCATCAATAATTTTCAAATTATCGAAAAGGCAGAGATAAAAAACGGTGTAAACTCAAAATAATGCATAAGATTTTTATTTAGCACAATAAATTTTTTTGTTATCATCCCTCAAAAAAGAGTCCGGGAACGTCCGTTATGATATTTTATAGCATCTCCGAGTTCAGTTTTTAAAAAATTTCATTTTTGTAGAAAAAAGCCGGGGGAGCTGTACCCGATTGACTACACGACGAAGTATCACATGCCCTTAACGAGTTTGTACATGACAGTCCAATCTTGAAATTAAAAACACATGTGAGGTTTGTCATTTAAAACCATCGAAACTTTTCACCTTTTTTAATATTTTATAATATTAATGGGTTTTCAGTTTTTTACTGATTCTTTGATTGAATTTAATAAAATATTACACACGGAGAGACTTTGGATATTAATATTTCTTTTATCGCATATCCATAATTCAAATAAAGTGTACGAATTTAGGGATAATCGAGGTTCGGTTAGAAAAAGTCGAATAGTGACTATGAAAATGCAGACTAATATCTTTGATTAGAATAAATCGTACGAATTTTAGAGTCTTACATACAAAATTACAGTATTTCTACGTCGCTGTATTAAATTTCGTAATGGATTCGAATAACGAAAATTAGTATAGTGCTTTAAAAGAAATGAAACAGAATGTCAAACCTTTCGTTACGAACGCCTTGCAATCTTTCTCAACCACTATACGAAAAATGGGGATCACGTGATGTTTTGTTTCACGCTGGCGCATGGCAAAGAGAAGGACGGAGAGAAGCGTACGAACGCACACTATTGCATGCACTTCATATACTTCTTTATATAAAATGGTGTGTGTGTGTGTGTTGTGTGTACGCTCGGATTGTCGCTCGCTGGCTACAGTGGGTTCTTTCACGAAGATTAAACTAATACCTATCCGCATATATAAACCTATCTTATATCTATAAATCGCACTAATTACGCTGAGACTTACGTTTCTTCCGGTCCTTATATATTAAACGAGAGAAAAGTATCACTACTTGTGAGAAACTTATAGTTCTAGGTCAAAAATTTCAGTTGTTCCAGACTTAATTAACTATTTATCAGACACACCCACACACGCACACACACACACACACACACATATTGAAAAGATGTTTAGAGATTTCAGAATCTTTCAAATGCAGTGAAATTGTTGATTAAAAAAGCACAAGTTCTGTCTTGCCATTTTTTAAGCGTAAAAAAATTAATTTTTTTGAAAACCCACACACGAGAGAAACAAGAAATTAAAAGATGATAGTTGTGACGAGAATTTTTTCACGCAGCAGACGGATTTTATTTAATTTTTTTACTCTTTATCATTATGTTTTTCACGATTAAAATAAAAACTACGCACCCTATTCAAAAGAGATTCTTAAAAAATTTATACATCTTTTTCAAATGCACAATTTCTGTCTTCTTGTCTTTTTCCGTATTTTGCATGTGCTTGAAGTTTCGAATCATTATTAGGATAAATTTCTCGTCTTTTTGAATACTGTATATATAAGTACAGAGGATGTTTGAATCTTGAAAAAAAGTTGTCTCAAAAATGTTTCCAATGCGCTCACTTTTTGAGTTTTTATCCAAAATAGCTGGCTAAAGAACTTGACCTTTAGTTTTAGACACTAAAAAATATACAGACTAACAGACAGACAGAATAATTAAAAAAATATATTTTTATGTATTAAGCGACAGTTCTGGAGCTTCAGGTTTTTTATTTTATAAAATGTAAAAGTAATTATTAGCTCATTTGATCAAGAATCACGGTAATTTATACTAATAATAGGTATATTCTTTATATATTTAATATGTTGAAAGATATCAATACAAATATTTTAAAAAATTATGCTTAGAATTATTTCAGGGCGTCTACTCAAATTCTGTAAAAAAATTCCCTGGCAATTCTAGGATGTTGCCAGGTATCTATAGATTTTCCCAAGGTATAATTTTCCTGGATAATGAGCCAATCAAGTGTTAAATATCACATTCTTTAAATCAATTCTAACCCTATATCCCTTAAAAAGTATCCCCAAAAGAAGCTTTTTTCTAAAATTTCTGCCCTACAAATTTTTTCTTTTGGTGTCAAAATGTCTCTTGAATATTGTAATTATTTACTTTAAAAAATTTTAGGGATCTCTCAAGTCAATTTTTGCATAAAATTGCTTTTTTAATGTCAACTATTAATTTATAATTTTACTTAAGTAAATATGCAA
Source organism: Belonocnema kinseyi (assembly GCF_010883055.1). NCBI lineage: Eukaryota > Metazoa > Arthropoda > Insecta > Hymenoptera > Cynipidae > Belonocnema > Belonocnema kinseyi. Next base: position 42,211,119 of record NC_046659.1, read on the forward strand.
TTTATCCTTTTTCTATTCTAATTTTTAAAAAACCATTAACAGCGGAAACTAAAATAACAGAAGCAATTTCTTGCAAATCATGGGCTTAAAAAATAACTAAATTTTTTAAATCTGCCGATATACAGTGGATATTTTACACGCAAAGGAACAATTTTGAGGCATCGAGCCATTTTGGAAGAAAAAAATAAAGATATTTTCTAGACCACTATAATATGAATGGAAAAATTACGCGAGTTAATTATGAATAATCTTTTTCTTAGTCCTTATAAATATATAACTGAATAGGAACAATAAAAATTTTGTTTAATACTTTAATATATAATATTCAACTTTAATATTTAATTACAGCACTACTATAATATAAAATCACATAATGTTACTAAATTTATGAAAATAACTTTATAGAAGGACAATAAATTTTTTAATGGTACCTTGTTTGCAGGCAATCAAAAAAGTTCATTTCATCAATAATTTCCAGATTATCGGAAAGGAAGAGATGAAAAACGACGTAACCTCAAAATAATGCATCTGCATAACATTTTTATTTTGCACAATAAATTTTTGTTTGTTATTATACCTCAAAAAAGAGTCCGAGGACGTCCTTTATGATATTTTATAGCATCTTCGAATTCAATTTTTTTTAAATTTTCATTTTTGTGGAAAAAAAGCTGGGGCTCACATGCCCTTAACTGAAACTGTGGAATATGTCAAGATCAGGCGAAGAAATCAGTTGAAGTAAAATTTGAAGACAACTTAACTCAAATAACTAGGCACAAATCAAAATTAATATTACGAATTTCATAAATTATATAAACATTTCTTTTTTAAGCTTCAACTACGTCTTATGTCTCATGATCATCAGATAGGTTGTTATATTCTCCGATCGACTTAATGCAACGATCCGGAAAAAGTCTTTTGTACCCTGAGAACACGAATCAATTCAAGGAAGATCGCTTTCTGTCATTTTCCCCGAAAGTGGATTAGCATTTCGTTGACACAGCAGGGATGATTTTTAGGCTGTTAACCATTGATTACTTTGTACATTTCGTCTTCGAAATGGACCGATAATCAGGACGACTAGCTGAACGGAATATGCCGGGTATATCCATCCAAACTGCCTTTTAAGACCTTTATACCTTTTTTTCTTGCCATTCTCCTTGGCTGTAAAGTTCTTAATTTTTGTTGGAAAAAATTTTATAACGAACATGGTTAGTTTTTGAAGTCAAGGAGAACTATGTCAGGCCTCCAGTCCTCGACAGAAATATTTGCACTATAAGCGAGGAATCACCAAAACCGGCAAAAATTCGATTTTACTCTAAGTTTGTCGGAAACTTGTTATCAAGGTGTTTTGAAGATAGCTGATTTCGAATTTGACGTCGAACATTGAGCATTAAAAATGGCGGATCGAATATGGCAACAGAAATTATAAAATTTTATATATTTGTCTGAAACTTGGAATTCGGAGGGAATTGGTGTCGCTGCTTTCGAATTTAGCGTTAAAAATGACAAATTCAAAATGGCGAATCCAATATGGTGAAAAAACTTACAAGATTTTATATATTTGTTTGAAATATGAAATAAGGGGATTTTGGTTTCGCCGATTTCAAATTTAACATAAAAATTGATTGATAGATCAATTTTGTTCATTATTTTATCAATACGCCTGTTGTTATTCTGCAAATTTAAATTTAAATGAAGTTCCCAGTAGTATAGTGCATAGTAGACTGCGTGAATGTTTCAGGTCTTTAGATGCCCCAATTTTGATTTATCTTAAGTATTTTTGTAAGTTTTTATGCAAAATTCGAAATATTCAACTGCAAATATCGACCTTATACTAAGTTTCAGACAAATATATGAAAATTTGCAATTTCATTCACCATATTTGATCGATCATTTTGAATTTGTAATTTTTTACGACAAATTCAAAAACAGCGAGCCCAACAAAATCCCTTATTCAAAGATTACAGACAAATTTTACGTAAAATCAATTTTTTGTCGCTTAGGGTACAGTTCCTGGCCCATAGTTGGCTCCATCCGTGCCCGCACAGTTATTTGTTGCTTTGACATCAGAAGGAAAAAGAAGTAGAAAGGCGTACTCCGTCGTTAAATTAAACATCCTAAGGAATTCATCGGTGGCTTAGTTTTCCAAATATGCAGTAGTATGCGACGACATAGGGTTTTGACAGCAGAAATTTAAGAAAAAATTCAAACTTTTCTCGATCATATTATTTAAATTTCACGCTTTTATACAAGTGTCCGAACTTTTATAATTAATATGTTCTTTTTACAAGGTATCGATTTCCTTGAATAAAGAAAATAATAAAAACGGAACAAATGATTTAATAAAGAATGCTTTTACTTAAAGCAAATAACTATTCAATAAATGTGATCCATCATACTTATTTGAGTGTATAGTTTAATAAAATTTGAATTAAGAATATTACATTTTCATCATAAGTAACTAAAACCCTAACTGAACTCTCTAAATATAAACCAGTGAAAAATTCACTGATTGAAATAGTAGTTAGATATTTCACTAATTAATCAGTGATTTCGAACTTAGTCACTAATCAGTTCAGTAACACCAGAGTAAATCATGTTATACGTAACGTCTCAATTTTTAAGTTAAGCGTTGTTGTTACTCTTTTACTTAAGTAGAAAGAAGAATTCCTAACTGAAATCATTTTTTTAATTTTCGGGCTGTAAGTCTGCTGAATTCTGCTTGGTGGGTACCTATCACCACTACGTAGCGCGTCCTCAGGTTGCGGATAGAGGAAAGGCCCCTGAGGTTAAACACCCCTGAGGTTAACTGCGAATACAAGA
>NC_046659.1:42214041-42218249 GCF_010883055.1 Belonocnema kinseyi
CGGACACCTTATGGCATAATATACAGAACACAATTAAAGCGGCCGCGAAAACTACTATAGGGCTAAAAAGACCATCCAAAAACAAACCTTGGTTTGACGAAGTGTGCGAACTTTGGTTTGAGGAGCGGTCAAAGGCCCGAATAATCAGCCTTCAAAACAAATGCGCCGAAACCCATAGGAAATACATTGAAATCTGTAAGAATACAAGTAGATTCTACAGGCGTAAGAAAAGAGAGTGGGAAAAGAACAAAATACTAGCAATCGAAAATCATAAAAAACAAAATAATACACGCGAAATGTACCGGGGGATCAATTCTATAAGAAAAGGCTTTCAAAGTAGAACCGATGTAATACGGGATGAAAATGGCAACTTAGTAGCCGATGCGGCAGAAGGACTAAATCTATGGAAAAACTATTTCGATAAATTACTCAATGTACGCGAAGCTCCCGCCGAAAACAATAACTGCGATGATATCCACACTGCTGAACTCCAAGTCGATGAACCTGCTGATGAAGAAATAGTAACGACAATTAGAAAACTAATAAATAACAAAGCTGCGGGTATCGATGACTTGCCTTCCGAGTTAATAAAATATGGAGGCCCTAGCCTTACAGAACAAATCTGCAAATTGTTACGCGTTATTTGGAAGACCGAACGTATTCCAGAGGAGTGGAATACTTCGATTATCGTACCTATCTTTAAAAAGGGTGACAAAACCGACTGTAATAACTACCGAGGAATCTTAATTGTCCCATCGTGCTATAAAATCTTATCCAATATAATAGTAAACAGACTCACACCTTATGCCGAGGAAATAATTGATGATTACCAATGTGGATTTCGTCGGAACCGATCCACGAGCGATGAAATGTTTACAATTAGGCAGCTACTACAAAAGAAATGGGAACATGTAGAAGCACTACACCAGTTGCTCATTGATTTTAAAAAAGCGTAAGACTCTATTATCCGTGCGCGAATGTATTGGATTCTTGTTTTCTTAGGTATCCCCAAGAAACTGGTAAGACTTATCGAAGTCTGTCTAAGGGGTAGCAAAGGTAAAGTTCGGGCAAATGGAAATTTATCTGAGGAATTTTCAATCCACGATGGCTTAAAACAGGGCGATGCCCTCTCCTGCATATTTTTCAATCTAGTTTTAGAATACGTAGTTAGACAAGTACAAACAGAACCGACGGGCGCGACCCCCAATGGGATATTACAAATTTTGGGATATGCTGATGATCTTGATATACTCGGAGACGATAAAGAAACGGTAACTAAGAATGCAGAAATACTAATTACCAAAGCCAAAGAAATAGGTCTAGAAATTAGCGAATCAAAAACTAAATACATGATCCTCGATAGAGCAGGCGATAACAATGAAGAGGTCGATTTAGCGGTCGGAAATATGAAATTTGATAGAGTAGACGAATTTAAATATCTTGGGACAATCATAACAAGCGACAACGACATTAAAACGGAAATCGATAAAAGACTGCAAACTGGTAACGGGTGCTATTTTGCAACGATGCCGCTTCTAAAATCGCGATCCTTATCTAGAAGAATCAAAATAAGAGTTTATAAAACAATAATCATGCCAGTTGTGATATATGGGTGCGAAACGTGGGCATTAACTCAAACGCAGGAAAATAGATTTAGAGTATTCGAAAATAAGGTGCCTAGGAATATATATGGCCCAAAAAGAGACGAAGAGACCGGCGAATGGCGAAAACTGCACAATGACGAGCTACATGCTCTTTACGGTTCACCTAATATTTTAAGAGTAATGAAAGCAAGGAAGCTTAGATGGGCGGGGCATGTAGCTAGAATGGGCAACGATAGATCGGTAGCGCAAATCATGAAAGGGAAACCGAATAGTAAGAGACCACTGGGAAGGCCGAGAATCAGGTGGAGGGATAATTTAAAAAAAGATTTGGTAGAACTAGGATATGATTATAATGAGTGGATGGATGATGCACAGGATAGAGACGCGTGGCGGTCTCGGGTAGAAGAGGCAATGAACTTTCGAGTTCCAAATGCTGATAAATAATAATAAAAAAAGTCTGCTGAATTAACTGCGGGATAAATATACCCTAACTCCTATAGGAAGTACTTACTTAACGGGTTTGTACATGACAGTTCAATCGTGAAATTAAAGTAACACACGCAAAGAAATGGTTTGGTTGCCCTGACTGAACTGGGTTCGGTTAGCAGTATTTCGGTTGTCTCAACAAAACGTTGATTTGTGGCAGCCGAAACGATTTTGTTATCATGACTGAATCTGTCTGGTCGGAAGAGTTCGGATGCGCGAACCTCACATTTCGGTTTCGGCTAACTCCACTACGCATGCGCACTGGTACTCTGGCCAGCGCTACCAATTTATTAAGATATATTATAGATTTATAGAGTATTATTATACCATACAAATATTAACAAAAACAAGTATTTATTTATTTTTTACGTTCATTGAATGCTTTTTTATAATTTATTTTCATTATTTCCTTTTCGCCTGCCGGCCTACGCGTACTGCGCAAACTCGAGAATTTTTGCGTTCTGAAAGATCTATTACCGTTATCGTGAAGTGAATTAAAGTACAGTGAACTTATTTGGACAATCGAAGTTTTATAATGTGCAGAAATGGCGTACAAGGAACTTCTTTCTAAATGGGGCCTCGACAAATACATCGAGAAGCTTGAAGGTAAGAATGAATTTTTCCAAATGCTTAGGTTAAAATTTGAAGGAGTCATTTTCAAGTTTTGGATTTATAGACCAATTTGTTTAGTGTGAAAGAGGCTAAGCTAGATCATTTTCATTTTAATTTGATCAATTTTCCTCCTTCATAAATATTTTATGTATATGTTATGTTAAAAGCGAATAGGGTTATTCCAAAACTATACTCTTAGTGTAAATCATACCGCATATTCAAGATATAGCGGACTGGGGTGCCAACGCTAGACCTATTTTTTTTTCCTTTCTAGTCGCGTTTGTCCACAGAGGAGGAGATAGATGAAGACTGTTTCCAGTTTCTCGCAGAAGAAAAATTTCGGAGTTGTTCCCTAAAGTGGCACCGTACTCCAAATTCTTAAAGAAGTATAAGCAGTGGAAGCAGGACATTTCAAATTGACCTATCTCATTACCCGATGTAAGTTTCAGGTTTTTGTGACTGCAAAAGATTAATTAAAAACTTATTTTCGTTTGCAAGCATGAGAAGGCAGGCTTTCTATTTACTTTTTACAGAAAATATTGTTAATTTTTTATTTTAATGACTTTGGCATTTTAGAGTAAATGGTGAAAAACCTGTTGGAAAATCTTCTTTCTAGTCCAAAAGTAAAATCATAGCTGTTGAATTTTGGTTTTTTTGAAATATTCACTAATTATTTTTTCGTTGTGAATTCATCTTTTTTAAGTTTAATTAACCCCTGTTTAGTTTAAAATTCGTCTTTTTTGGTAAATAATTAATCTTCTCTTGGTTCAAAATTCGCATTTTTGGTTTTAAAATTAATCTCTTTTCGTATAAGTTTAATCTTTTTTTTTATATAAATTGAACTATTGAATTTATTGTTAAGAATTCATGTTTGTAGGTTAAAAATGCATCTACTGTTGAATTTTTTGTTGTTAAAATATCAATTATTCAATTTTACATTGCGAATTCATCTGTTTGTATTAAAAGTTGAACCATTTATTAGAATATAAGCCTGTATTTATTTAAAAATTTTACGGTGTTGTTGAATATTTTTTTTCTTTCTTGTAGAAATTCAACTATTCCATTTATTGTTAAGAATTTATGTTTCTAGGTTAAAAATGCATCTACTGTTGAATTTTTTGTTGTTAAAATATCAGCTATTCAATTTTACATTGCGAATTCATCTGTTTGTTTTAAAAGTTGAAATATTTATTAGAATAAGAACCTATATTTATTTGAAAATGTTACGCTCTTCTTAAAAATTCTTTTTTTTGTGTAGAAATTCAACTATTCCATTTATTGTTAAGAATTCATGTTTGTAGGTTAAAAATGCATCTACTGTTGAATTTTTTGTTGTTAAAATATCAATTATTCAATTTTATATTGCGAATTCATATGTTTGTTTTAAAAGTTGAACTATATAAAATTATGGGCCGAATTGGAATATTACAACAGATTCGTAAAGTTACTCCGATACACGAGGGTCCTTTTATTTACATCCACCAGAGATGGAAAATTCAATAGATT
>NC_046659.1:42218349-42224467 GCF_010883055.1 Belonocnema kinseyi
AATAAAATAGAGTTTTTCAGTCCATAATATGTAACTACTTGATATAAGATCTACAAGACTTCTCTTACTTGAACTCAATAAATGCATAAAGAAATTTTCTACCGAAAATGAGGGCGACACGTCAATTACTGATTATATTTCTAAAGCTAGAAAATGTTGGCTTCTGATAACATTTTGTGGGACGTTTTGTCTTTTTTTCGCTGTAAAATCTCCCTATATATACAGAGTTCATATAAGAGAGGTCCCGTGTGGAAATAATTCCTGGCAGACTGGAATTATTCAAGCGCCAGTACTGGATTATTCGTGGCTGTCTGTTCACGCCGAATTAGATTGGCGCTCTTTTGGCGTTATCTATACGAACTAGATAAAAAAGATCCATCACGCAGTTCTATGTAGACCCACTAATGTCGCTAGCCAGAATTTGACATCACATTAATATAAAACTTCCATCTAAAACCTAGCTTGGCTCTAGAAAGTACTTCTATTTGGACTTTGAAAAAGAAGGCGTCATTTAAAAACTAATTAACTAAAGATAACAAATTACATTTATTGCAGTGCTCAAATCAAAGAAAATAGAAGAAATAAAGTTGTCTGTGTTGTCAGTGCTATCTCATAGCGCAGATTTCTTAATTTAATTCATAACTGAATATCGATTGATCTGACGCACTATAAATTGCTTATTGGTAAACTATTGAATGAAAGACAAAGCTGTAATATTAAAAATTATTGCTAAATAAAGACATTTTATCGTTAGGTTTTCCAGGAAAGTAATTTTCCTTTTTGTATGACATGTATCCAGTATTCATCTACATTAAAATGACATATTTCATAACCGCAAATATTATGCAGTGCTGCCAACAGAACTCAACTTTCATCATGCAGTGCAATTTCAAAACTGCTACCAAAAAAGTTGACAATAACCGGAACCGGATTGGAAGAAGCAGATGTTCGCCATGCCGCCATTTAGTGGGAATACGTTTCGTTTCGCGACCACGAGGTTTCAAGTTTTCCAGATTCTTTTTCGACGTAAGGACGTAGACCCAACTTCAAAACTGGATATTCTCATTTCACTCCATAAATACTAGAATTACATATTTTCTACGTAATCATAGCTTAGACCTCTTTTCAGTTAAATCTTTATTCAGAGTAGAACATTGGCTAATTCCAACAGTTTTTGTATAAGGTGTTTTTTTTTCTAACCCCAGCATTTGAAAGAAAACCCTCTCACATAAAAGCTATTGAAATTAACAAATTTTTCACTCTGAATAAAAATTTGATTCAATGCAGGAATAGGTCCTAATGATTTAAAAAATATTTAACTCTAGTATTTATGGAGTAAAATGGGAATTCAATTTTGAGGCTGGCTCCTGGTTCCAAAACATTTTCAATTAACATTTTATTTTTTATCAATAATATTTGGAAACATTCTGCCAAAAAAGCACATACGAGCTGTATTCCAATTTTCTTACAGAAATCTGGAATTTTTAAATATTCTCAATGTAGCTCATAGTGCTTTCATGTCAGGAATGATTTAATTATGAAAATAATTATTAAACTTCCAATGTACGTCGCATCTAGATCTACTAGATTTTACTAGATTCACTAGAATGCGCCAGTACCTGGTGTAGATAGCGGCTAGTTGATTGGAGCATTACATTTGCGCACCGCCTCAGCATAGTTTCTCGAGATAGCGCCAGTATAGACTCGTGGCGGTCTAGGCTGAAACAGTATAGCGCCATAATTATTTTCACACGGGGTCTTGAAGATCTAGTATTATTTCATTAATAATTAAATCAAGTAACATATTGAATTATATCAAGAAAGCACGAAACATAAACTAAAAAAGAGGAACTTAGCTCAACAAAATTTTCAAATTTAGAATAGCAAGCATACATTTCGTTCTTCTATGACTTCTGAATAAAGATAAAAGTCTGCCGAGATTTTATGGAATTTGCTTAAATATTAGAAGAAAAGTAAATTCATTCTTAAAAACAGTCACTGGAAAAAGTGTTCTTATTTTCATTAAAAACTATTCAAAAAACCAAGCGATCCTTTTTGCTAAATAATAGACACTTCTCTAGAATTCACAAGACTGTGAACTAATTTTTAAGAAAAGAGATTCAAGCGAACAGTCGCTAAATTATATTAAAAAGTCTATCCGATTTTATTTATTTGATGGTGAATGACTTTTTTATGATTTGTAAAAAAGTATTTTCAAATTAGTAATCGAAAAATTAGGAGTTTACGTAGTTTATCTAGTGCCATTGCTCACGACTTAATTTTCTGAAAGACTATTTGCTAGCTCGAAAATTTTCTTTGATCGGGAAATGAGAGAGGATTCTTTTTCTTATTGAGATTATTTTTGAATTCTTAATGTTACTAGAAAAAGTTATTTAATTATATTATATTAAGCTTCATATTATATTGTATGATACAAGATTTAACTAGACCATTTTGAAAGTCTTTAACATGGCTTTAATTCTTATTAAAATTTTAAAGCTCAAGCGCTACCAATTTTGAATATTATTCAGCTGCAAAGGCTAACTGTCGCGCTCGGATATTTATTCTTTGCATTTGGAATGTTTAAAAAAACTTTATCAAGAAGATCTTTTTTACGTGGCAGTATTTATATGCGTCTTCATATTCTGAATTGTCTACTTAATTAAGTATAGTCAAAGACTAAGTTTCTCAAAGCTCTGTAGGCTTTGAGGTACACATTCTCATCGTGACACTTGCGCTGCGCGCTCGATTTCCGACAGACATTTTTAAACAGGTTTTGTTGAATTTTTTTCTCGTTACTTTCGTCGTTTTTCCACACATTTCTTTTATTTTATGTTTTTTTTTTCATCATTATTTTTCACGAATACAACAAAAAGTACGCGTCCTATCAAGAAGTGATTCTTAACGAAATTTTAGATCTTTTTTGGGATAACAATTTTTGTTAATTCATTTTTTTTCGTATCCTACATAGTTTGTTCACAAACTGGAATTTTTTATTTTTCATTATTTTTTGTGCAATCAAAATTGGAATTTTCGATTTTTGAAGAAAATCCAAAAATTTGTTATAATAATCTTGTAGGTCTTTCAAAAAGAAATGTTTTTCTTCTCTTGACTTTTTTTCATATCGTACATTTTTTGGCTTAAAATTTTTTCCCGAGAATAAATTGTTTGTCCTTTTTGATACTATAAATATCCGTACATAGAATTTTCAAGTTCAGAAAAAAGTGGTCTTAACAATTTTCAAAATGCGCTCACTTTTTGAATTTTTATCAAAAATGGCTGGTTTACGAACTCGTCCTTTCTTTTAGGACCTAAAAAAAGTTTGCCAAATATGGATTTGATTCGTTTATTTTTTCGATAGTTTTCTTGCTTATGGACGGACGGCCGTACGAGCAGACAGACAGGAAGACGCCATCGTGAAAACCTCATTTTCGGATGCAGGGGGTCTCGAAACGTGGAGATGCGCTAAAAACTCTGATGACAAATTTCCTACAATTCTAATAATTTCTCAATCATAAATGATGATAATGTAAAAATGATATGTTTCTAACAAAACGAGAACAAAAAATTAGGAAGAAGTATTCGAAATAAAGAAAAACAGAATGTATTGATTGAAATAAGTTTCAATAAAATTCATAAAAATACAAACAAACGAAATTATCAAAATATGCTCAAAATAACATTTTTGCTTTCTAATCATAACTACAATACAATCATTAAAATTTATGTATTTATAGGTTATATAATTATGGCTGTGTATAGTCGTCCCGAATTTCGGGACGACTAGCCTATTTTTACCATTTGGCTAGTCATCCCGAAAAGGATGCATTTTATGAAATTTATCCTATTAACTAAACAAAAATTACCAAAAATGTTAGTCATACTGAAATTCGGGACAATTAGCCTATTTTCACCATTTAGCCAATTTTTCTGAAAAATGCTAATAATGCAATTATAGTTGATAAAATATAGTGATTTTCAGTCCTCGAGCCTCGCACTATTTTTCAGCCTTATCATCATTAAACTTTTATTTCAATATGATAGAAAACACTAATTCCTGTTAATCAAGTTATACATTATTATCATGAAATAATCTTCGTTCCTGTAAGTTATGTAATTACTTTGACTAGTTACAGGGGACTAGTCCCCGCCCCATCAAGTGTTGTAAAAAGGGACAGGGTGTGACCTTACATTATTTCTGTGACCAATCACAGGGGTGCCTTCCCGCCCCCCACGGGGCGTTGGAAAAGGGACAGGGGTGTGATCTTACATTATTTCTGTGACCAGTCACAGGAGTGCCTTTCCACCCCCGCCCCACAGGGCGTTGGAGAAGGGGCCGGGGTGTGATCTTACATTATTTCTGTGAACAGTCACAGGGGTGCCTTTCGCGCCCCACGGGGCGTTGGAAAAGGGACAGGGGTGCGATCTTACATTATTTCTGTGACCAGGGGATAGGGTTTGTGATCTTAAATTATTTCTGTGATCAGACACAAGGCCCCCTTTGCCCTTATCGGATATTGGAAAAGTTTATGGGTGTGACTTAAATTATTTCTAGTAGCAAGTCCTATTTAAACAAATTTAAAATTTTTTACCAAGATATTCCTTATTTTCTCAACAAAAAAAAACTAAGACTTTGGGTGAATTTGTATTAGTAACTATAATAAATAAAGAAAAATATGAAATTTTCATAGTTTTGTCAAGCTTCAAATGATAAAAGTAAGATCCAATCTAAGCTCGCGGAAATCATCGGGAAGTTTCGAACGAACTTGAGACTGCGGTAACACAGAGCAAATATATAAATTAATTTGGATGAGTTAGAGTTAGAGCTTTATGGACTACATTTTCTAAAATATAACCTAACTTTTAGTTTTATTCGCTTCTGAATTTTTTCTAGGGACAACTAGCAGTTTTCATAAGCTTTGGCTAACTCAAAAGGAGTAAAATTTAAAAAATACATAATTTTCGGGACGACTAGACAACTAGTGAAAATAGGCTGGTCATCCCGTGTTTCGGGACGACTAGCCAAATAATGAGAATAGACTAGTCGTCCCGAATTTCGACGAGACACTTTGTTAAATTAAATGTTTTGTAAAATATAAGCTGGTCTTTGGAATCCAGTTAAAATAAACTGTTATTTATAGAATATATGTGTTATAACTTTTTTTTTGCCTGAAGTCAAAAATTACACAATTTATATACATTCTTGCGCATTTATAATAATTATTTATTTAAATTCCGAGAATTTTTTTAAAAGTAATTTTGAATTGCGTGCCAAGTGTAGCCAACCAGCGTGCGGCTCTAATGCAAGCGCAGTAGCACCGGGTGCCAACATTCGTCATCATATAGTAGGAGCCTAAAACGAGATTTACGTCGATATTCTTCTGACAACGATGGTGATGAGTACTGCCCGAAAGAAGTACCATACCGTAGCCAATCGTCATTGCGCGAGATCGACGCAATTTCACTTACGCAAAAGGTTGATGGCTAGCGTGTCCAGCGAGATGTCGTTACATCACATGTGTAGAAAAGGTATGAGCATATAAAAATACAAGTAAATACATGTTTATGTTTTTATTTCTTCAAAAAATGAGCTCACTAAGACTCCAAAGGTTTAAGCGCCACTATAGGTAACTAACCTATATAAGGCCGAATGTACTTTGAATCATAAGGTTGTTCCAACTATTGGAAATATAGGATGATTGTCCGAGTAAAGATGCCTCGGCTTGAATTCGACTTGGCTATGTCTTGAGTTTGTCTCCAAGACATCGATGTCTGGCTGCGTCTCAAAACTGAGTCGAGACATAGGCATTCGTCTTACGTTTATGGCCACGACAGGTAAAACAGCGTTTACTTGTCTCAAGTCGAGCCTTGTCTTGGCTAAGACGACGTTTATTTGTTTCAAGTAAACCTGTCCTAATACGACCTTTTTTCGGCTCAGAAATGAGATTACAATTGATGAATGAAAAATTTGGAATTATTAAATGAGTTATTTTTAATTTAAAAATTCAGAATTTATATAATAACTTTCTAGAAGGATCTCCTAAGCCGTTAGAAATACGTAAAAACAAACAGCATTTTCGGTGTCATCGTCAAACAAGTATAATACAAATGAAAATCC
>NC_046659.1:42224567-42230601 GCF_010883055.1 Belonocnema kinseyi
GTATAAAAATATACAAGATTGTTTAATCATTAACAAAGATTGGCTTTTATGACAGTCAGAATGATCCTTTTTGTTAGGACAGGTATATAATCGAAGTCATAAACCGCTCGTGTTAGTGTCATTAAAATTTGACTCAAGAGTTAAATTTATATCTTCAAGTCATTTAATTAAGTTATTTAAACTTGTCTCCAAGACATAAATTTAAGTCTGGCTCTGTCTCAAAACTGAGACATGCTCAAGTCGTACTTTTCGATTTCAGCATGTCTTGACTGGGGGTAATTCATGTCGAACTCAAGTCGAAGCATTTTTACTCGGATGCTGCAAGATTAACATTGTAAAATATAGCTAACAAGGCGCTTGTTTATTAGCAGTTTAATAACTTTTGAAGCAAAAAGTGTCGTAGACCATAATGAAGTCGATCTCCTTTTTTACGGAAAAGATTTTGCTGAACTTTATAAAAGTGCCTTGTCAATGAAAAAAATATACAAAGACCTTTCGTAACTACCGTTGTACGTTTGTCGCAAATTCTCAACTAGGAACGATCAGCAGTATTTCAACCAGGCATCTTCTAATCGTGGAAACGTTCATACCAATAATTTAAACTCAAAAGCCCCTCCCCTCACCCTAGAAAGGAATACTACTCGAAAGCATCCAATTCGGGAGAAGTTCAGCAGAAAAATTGGCTGTCCCAAAATTAGAAACAGAACCGCTTCTAGAACTAAAAGCATACCCAGAGTCATGATTAACCATTCAACAAAGTCACCCTCGCCATCGTTAAATCTAAGTTCAATAGCTGACCGCCTTAAAGATTATTTGGCAGAATGAAGAAGTATTGCATCTGGACGAATCAAACAGTGAACACAAAATTTATTTTTAATCTTAAAAAATTTAATGAATTTTCTCAGACTAAGTAGTTTGAACTAGAAGATTGTTAGAAGATAATTATTATACGTTAAAAATAGATCAGCAGGGTGCTTTTTTCTAGTTCTAATTGATATCAACAGTAAAAAAGATCTTAGGCTTTAATTCCAAGGTACACAATGTCAATTTACTTGTTTCCCGTTTGGTCTTTGCACGACGCCCTACGTTTTTACAAAATTATTGCAACCTATAACTCACAAAATTATGAACAGAATTGTATACGTCTTTAATTTATTTACATGATTTTCTCCTTATATCAAAGTAGAAAAATAAGTTTTGGTTCCAAATTCAAAAAACGAAAGAGCTGTTATAATCTCTGAGATTTATTATACACGGGAGTCCCGCGATAGTGGCCGTCTCGGTGATGACCTCAATGACATTCGCAGTCTTTTGAGACTCTCCGAACTGTTCTTCTTCTCCATAGAGTCGAATCGTAAACTTCTCAACTCCGCTGATCGTTCTGCGATCAAATAATATAGTTCTTTGTATATGAAATCTCTGTAACGATGCAAATATATTTCATTTCAGAAATAAAGTAAAAATTAACTACACTCAGAAAAATTTTTACTTGAATCAAGCAACAAAATTTGTTTAAATTAATATAATTGAAGAAAAAACTTGTTTGCTTCAATTAAAAAAAAGTTTCTTTAATTGTAAGAAATATAACATTTTTACCTTATTGATGAAAACAAATTATTTGCTTAGTACAATTTGTGTGATTTAATAAAAAAATATACTTTTATCAAACATTGCCTTCGTCTAAAATATGTTTATTGGAATTTATGAAAATATTTGATTCAATCAAAATATATAATGCAAAGCAGTGCTACAATGTGCTGCTAGGCGTACTAAGGCGCTGCGCACAGGATTCTCTGCGGTACTAACTTAAAATCTAAAATAATTATTCCTTTCATTGATTTGATGACATTAGTATTGAAAAATGAGTGCAATATCTCTACTGTGTTGGAACTACTTGAATTTTGGGAATTTACCTTAGATATAATTGAAGATTTTGCAGGTGAGTGAGTCTTTTCCAACTCTAACCTCCTTTCTTTATTAAAATGATTTATGAAATTAATGTTTTTTATCTATTATATTTATCGGTGTATACTTATAAATTGTAAAATGATTTGATGAAACAAATCAATCCTTTCTTCGACCGTTGATATTTATTGATTTCCAATCATAGATTTCATAAGACACGGTAAGACATAAATAATATGAAATCTACGATTGGAAATCAATATACTTATAAAATCAGAAACGCTTATATATACTCAATTCATATATGGAACACTGGTTAATTTCTAATTCTTCTTATTTATTATTTTTTAAATCAGAAATGAGAAGTACAATTAGAAACTAACGAGAATTAAACATTCGGAATGAATAAGTGATCCTGCTTCTACATATATAACGATAATTCTGATTAGCGATAAATATATTATTCACTGAAAGAATGGATTACTGGTACAAGGGAATTTTACTTAGCTGAAGTAACTGAAAGTCCTGTTTATTTTCAAAGAAACATTTATTTGAGACAAATAAATACGACCTGCTGGTTGAAGCGAAATATTTCTGGGAATCAAAGAAATACTAATTGAAGCCAAAAAATATACAGTTTACACCAAATAAATGTCTCATTGTTCCAAATGAATTTGCCATGAATTGGAATGAATATATCTTTGAGATGGGGAAATATGAATTAAAGGCAGAAAAAATATATCTCTGATTCAAAAAAATATTTCTTTGACCTAAATTATATTTACCATTGTTATTAATAATTACACATATTTAAGTTAAACACAAATCACATAACTTAAAATCTTGATGAACCTGAAACAGAAAAATTCGATGAAAAATCTACCCCCAGAAGGAATTGAACTTTGGTCGTTGGAATAAACGTTTATTTGTTATAAATAATTTAATTCTAGTAATGAATGAAATATTTTCTTTCACCGAAGAAATAAGAATTTACGTAAACAAAATACATTGTTCATATAAATGAATGCTCCATTGCTATAAATGCATGAACCCTTTGTGACAAAAAAATATACACTGTAATTTAATTAATATTATTTTGAATTAAATTATTATTTCTTTAATTAAAATAAACTTAAATTCTTGATTCAAGTATGGAACAATTATTGATTCAAATGTGCCCTGAATTAGTTCAAAGAACCAAACTCTTTGAATAAAATATTTATTTCTTTGAACGACAAATCACATTTCAACGAATGAAGACCTTTTGAATTAAGGAAATCATTTCCTTGAAAGTAAGAAATATGTATTTCAATCAAGAAAATACAGCCAAAGAATTAATTTTTTTAGATCAACAAAAGATATAGGCCTATTTTAAATCAAAATTACTTCTGTTAAAGAATATTATTTTGATGCTAAGTAATAGGATTCAAGTAAATAAATTTACTTGGTGCTAAGAATGATTTTTTTAGTATTGAGCGTATAAATAATTTTTTAAAGAATGCTTAATTTAGAGGTAAAGTAAAAAAAGGATTTGCTTCACTTTAACAAAATATAATTTTAATGTCAAAAATAAACCAAATAAACAAGGTCAAACGAAAAATATCTTTGAATCAAACATACAATTGTATAACCACATATCAAAGAAATGATTTGTTTGACTCAAACAAAATTTGTTGGATTCAAATAAACATTTTTCTCAGTATTTATTTATCGGAAGAAGTTTACATTGATCTAGATTGGTGGATTTCACAAACTCCCGACACCAATCAATCCAACTAGATGTCAAAATTATGACTTAACTATATTTACATTCTAATCTTTGAAAGGTTGGGGTATATTTCGTAAAGTGTTAAGCTCGCATGGGCGGTGGAACGAAGAGGAAAAACACGAAAGTATCAATCATTTAGAAATAAAAGAAGTTTAATATGGTTTACTATATTTTGGTACATTGTGGCGAATTTGTGAGTTATTTTTACGAATGATGAATGCCACGACTATGAATTACAATAATGAAGTGGGAAGTATTCAATATTCGAAGTCTTTTAAATCAAGTAGAATAATTTGGTAATAGTGTGAGATTATAAACTTCTGAATTTTCGCATCGTATATAAAGCGGTTCGATTATAACTATGAAGCTGTCTGAGAGTCACGATTAATATCTGATATTGATGCATTTGCTACAAATATCAACACAAAACCTCAAAAATTCTTTTCACGGTTTCTAAATCATAACGCAGTATCAGTAGATGGTCTTACTATATGCTGGACAGAACTATATTTTTATGCATTTTCCTCTTTTTCACTAATTTGACGCACTTCATAAGAAATCAGTAAAGAAAAAGCGTCAAGAGTTTTGATCGTACCAATGTGGCGTACACAAGGCTATTTCTCCATGTATCAGGAGCTTCTCGTATCCGAACTAGTTTAATTAAACCACAGAAAACCGCCTGGCTGCAGTGTTTCATCAGGAACACCTTCAGATGTAAAGCAATACCAGAATCGAGTGTAAGATGCAACACTCAAATCGATTTTCTTAACGATGTTAAGAGCGACTCGTGCGTCAAAATGTTCTGCAAATGCAATGCAGTAATGAAGCCACAAGAGACCAAAATATAAATATACTTATAAACTAAACATAGTACTGTCGTATCTGGACAAATTATCATCAAATAAAAACATTTCGTTCAAATTACTCGAAAAAAACTAGTTGCGCTGCTCGCATTAGCCATAGCTCAACAAGTTCAAACCTTGACAAAAAACAAATTAGTCAAAATAAAAATTCAAATTGATACTGCGCAAATTTTAATGGAAGACCAAATTAAAACTTTTGAATTTAATCGTCTTTAGCCGTTATTGAAAATAACAAAAATTTTTTACTGAGAAAACCCATGTCTTCTAACAACTTTACATAATTACATATCAAGGACTGAAGAATTATGAGATAAACACGAGACATATTTGTTTATAGCACGTGAAAAAACTTCATCTGGTAGTATTTTCCCAAATTCTACGCAGATAGATAAAGGAAATATTTAAAAAACTTAAGTCGATACTACTGTAAATGCAGTGCACAGTACTAGACAAGCATCGACTTCCGCAGCACAACGCAATGATGTAAGCGTAGAAACAAACTAGGAAAGCTGCAGGATGGACCGAAAAGTTAAGATTCTTCGCATGGTTTTATGATCGACCTTTGATCGAAGATTTTCGATTTGCCTCCGATATTATTGGATAACAATTGAATGATGGTTCACTTAAGAGTTCCATACATATATATATAATTAAAAATTTGTCATGAGGACAACCGCAGGATTTCGCCGGGAGCGGGTGCTAATCTGAAAAATTGCATCCGCTACCAGCGAAATCGCGGTAAAATTTCAGCCACAACCACGTCTCACAACCGTGAGATAGATAGTTACAGTCTATAAAGGAGTCAATACGACGATCCAGCAAAAGCCTCGTGCACCCTAAGAACAGGGAGCGGCCCAAGTACAACCGCCTTCTGCATTTTTCCCGCACGTGTTCTAGCATATTGTTGATACGCAGTGATGCTTTTTAGGCCATTAGCAAGTGAAAGTTTGGCTCCTCCAAGAGCGCCGATGATAAGAACGATCAGTTTAACAGAATATTCCAGATACAATCGTTGCAACTCCCTTATAAGGTCTCGATATCTCTCTTTCTTTTCATTCTCCTTGGCTATGATGTTTTTGTCAGCTGGTGCCGAAAATTCGATAACGAACATGGATCGCTTCTCAAAGTTAAGAAGAACCATGTCAGGCCTCGAGTGAGCAACAGAAACAATTGTCGAGAATATAAAGTTCCAGTACATGCGGCACTTCCCATTCTCGACAATTGACTCAATTTCCCTAGGAGCATTTAGAGGAGTGATACTAAGGTGAATGCCGTAGGAGTGACAGAGAGGGTAATAAAGCAATCTTAGTGCCGCATTGTCCTTTGAATGTATGTCGTTCCCGCAGGAGTTGGACAACTAGATAGTATGTGAGCTAAATACTCGGGGTGTGCATGCCACGCCCTGCAGCTATCATCGGGAATGTCTTGGCTCAAAATGTGGCGACGGTATGTTAAGGTGAAAATGACACCGTCTTGGCATGCAAAAATGAAACCCTCT
>NC_046659.1:42230701-42233901 GCF_010883055.1 Belonocnema kinseyi
CATCATTTAATTATTATTAATTATTTTTATTGATTATTATTAATTCGGTTGTGATTCCTCTCGAATCAAACCGAAGGGCCTATGACAAAGCCACCGAACGCGTCCTCGGTTTGCGGATAAAGGGTCCTTGTACTAAGGGTTTCTGCTGAATATGGTTACAAAAATAAATAGGCAGTCGCGGACAATTGTCCAGGGGTGGTCCCGAAAGAATTAACCCCCAAGCGGAGGTGTGAAAACCGTGCCGAAAGCTGAATGGCACCTGGGCGAGGAGCTAAACAAATCGTTTAAACAAATAAATTTTGCAAAGGTAATGGCAAATATGAAATCAGCGATGCCTCAGTTATACAACATTCTGTTATCCGCCATTTTGGACTCGCTATTGATGTTTTTAAAATAATAATTGTAAGGATTATTGAAAATAGGTTTTTGAAGCGAACATTAAAACGATATTATGTTAAAACGAACATAACATACAAATAAGAAAATTTATTTTTCTACCGCTATTTTAAATTCGACGTTTCGAAATTTAGCATTTTAGTATTTTATTTATTTTCAGCAACGACAAAAATATCAAATTTAATAATAATCTCGGGTTAATCATTATTTTTTTCACTTTAAAAATGGTGATTCTGGGAAACCGGGCGACCTTTCAGAGTACGCAGCCTTATCCTCGCATGCGAGGCTCCACAAGAATGGACGAACCCCTTTCCCTAGCTTCTCGTGGGAACAACAATGACAACAACAAACATAGTTGTAGTAAGTGCGGTTCAAAACAACAGAACGCGCAGGGCTCCCGACAATGGGTCGGCCAACATTGCCGACCAATCTAGAGCTGAGGGAGCCAATGAAAATGGATTCAATGCGATGTATCGGCGGGATCTCGCGACCTTTGGGTGGACGGAGCAAGTGAATCACGACTTTCTAAAGTGCTACGATGCAAGTGTGGCCCGTGAACGGGGTTACATGGCACGGCTGCATGCTCTGTGGTGCGAGAAACACCCGGAGCTATCGCACTTTTCGCAGCAACGTCTGCGAAACCATGCTGAACTACTCCGTAAAAGGGGCCATGTAATCGGAACGCCTCCTCTACCACAGCTAGAACAAGCCGGCAACAAAGAAAGAGAGGCGACACTAAGACCCACCGCGGGCAGGCATCCAATAGATTAAGAGCGATGCTTTACGACCCGGAGAAACATCAACACGAAGGTTTCTCTCAAGCCTAAAGATCTGGCTGAAATGGATGACGAGCTTCGTGGACATTTTCCCGGTGAATCCGACCTCTGGGCTATCAATTATTGTGTGTATAATGCAGCGACAGCTTTAGCCGATGCGAACCGTAAAACAAAACCAACGGCTGATCATAAGACCAAAAGACGAATGCATCAACTTGCCATAAAGATAGGCTGGGCAAGACAGTACGCGTCCCGCATTCAATGTGTGATTGACTACATCACATCTGGCAGAAATTTTACCGCCAAGGTTCGAAAGTTCGCGCTCGAACTTCGGACCCGTTATCACACACTGAACAAGTCAAAGCTGCTGACCATCAGGCAGCATATTGTTGAGAGAATACGTATACTATCTGACGCTAAGAGAAGTCTAGAGCGGAGGGAGAGGTGGGTCAGAGAAAATCAACAGTTTCTCTCTGACCCATCTCGACTCTTCCAAGACCCTCCAGTTACTGTCGAACAGCCATCCAAACCAGAGGAGGTCGAAGTATTTTGGAGGGAAGTCTACGAAGTTCAGCATAGCTTGGACGAAGACTCAGAAAATATAAATAGCTTCAAGGAGTTATGTATTGCCCTCATAACACCTGATAAAGAATGCCCACCCACCACTACCGAGGAGGTGAAAAAAGTATTAAGAGGGATAAAGAACTATTCCGCACCGGGACCAGATTGTATCAAAACCTTCTGGTGGGAGAAGTTTTCTTCAACCCACCAGCATTTGGCCCGTATATTCACCTCATATTAGAAGTCGGAAGAGCCGATTCCAGAGTGGTTGGTGGAAGGGCGCAAAATACTCCTGCCGAAAATAGGCAACTTAGCTGACCCGAAGAACTACAGGCCAATAACTTCTCTGAACACGCTTTATAAGATATTCACAGCTATCCTTAATGATAGGATTGTTCGGGCAATTGAACCTCTGTGGCACGAAATGTATGAACAACGAGGCTCAAAGAAAGGCGTAGCCGGATGTCGGGAGAACCTGCTTATCGATAGATGTGTCTGCAAAGATGCAGCATTCTACCAGCGTGGCCTATCGATAGCCTGGATTGATTATCGGAAAGCTTTCGATTCGACATCCCATAGACTTATTATCTGTCTTTTGGAAATCTTAAAGGTTCATCCGCAAATAGTTGGGTGCATAGATAGATTGATGCCGCTTTGGAAAACCAGATTTACTATCTCATCTGGCAAAAATCGTGTGACAACTAACAAGGTCACGTTTCAGAGAGGTGTCTTTCAGGGCGACACCATGAGCCCAATCCTCTTTTGCCTTACATTATTGATACTATCTCTAGCACTGCGCGATTCTGATGGGCACTTGTGCGGCAAACCTGCAGATCGAAAGTACAAGGTCACTCATGTATTTTACATGGACGGTCTTAAGATCTATGCTAAAAACAGAGAACAACTGCATCTAGCTCTGGGGATCGTCGAACAATATACTAAGGAAATTGGAATGGAATTTGGGTTAGACAAATGCGCCAAGGTTTATTTGAAGCGAGGAAAACTTAATGGCTTCCCTGAAGTTCCTGAGCTCGTTGATAGAAGCGCCATACGACACCTTTGCGCTGGAGAGACTTATACATACCTAGGCGTGTCACAGAGCCGCATTCAGGATGTGACATATATAAGGGATACTCTCCGAAGCAGATACAAACGTCTCATCCGACAGATTTGGTCTTCCGAACTGTCGTCGAGGAACAAGGTATCTGCAACGAACATGCTTGCCGTCCCGTTACTACTCTATTCATTTGGAGTAGTTCCATGGACGAAGAACGAGCACAGATCTCTTGATATCGGGACAAGAAAGGTTATGCACGTGAACAAAAGCATGCATCTTAAGTCTTCCGTTCCGCGACTGTACATCTTACGCCATCAAGGGGGTCGCGGAATATTGAGCCTTGAATGTCTTCACAACAGGATTATTCTGGGTACAGCACATAGAGTTGCAAATGGAAGAGACCCTCTTCT
>NC_046659.1:42234001-42236191 GCF_010883055.1 Belonocnema kinseyi
GTATACTATTTTCTGGTTTATATTGCCCGAAAATGGCATAAAGCTTTACACAAATACACTCATTGATCTTGAGAACGAGACAATGTGGTATAATTAAACTATTAAAAGAACTTACCTGTAAGTGAAGTTCAATCGTAATTGTAATAGTTCTCTCGTCCGAAAAGATCAAACATACCCACCGTTAATGGTTCGTGCAACTAATGTTACTACACTATTTGGTCTTGTTGAACGAGACTATTAAGATTATTAAGAATGTACGCGTATAAAATGCCATAGTAGTATAATTAATAAATTTTGAATTTCACATTTTTTAATTAAAATATTAAGAATGCAAGGAGGATGCAAACAAATACATATTGTTTATCCGACCTCCGCACCGTGAAACCGAATCACTTTCAACCTGTAAGTGTTTGCACTTGACTATTCTTTACAGAATTCTGTTTTCTTTTATAAAGCATTTTCCTACTTTACTTCTTTTTATTATTTATTACTTTTGAATCGTTTTGAAACGCTTTAAACATTTGAATAGAAAAAATTTGAACCCATTTTGAAATAAGTGAAATGCAATTCTCTATCGCACATATGTATGTTAAAAATAAGTTTTAGTTTGAAGCTGGTTAGGGCTCACCGTAAGACCTGGTACGGCGGTGATTCAAAATACTTGGCTGAGATTTAGTAACCAAACTCTAAGTGCTTCAATAGCGAATTGGCGAGTGTGAGTATTCAAGGCTTTTAAGTATGCGATCATACAGAGTATCCCGCCATCTACACAATCACTTGTAATATGTGATAGTGCACAAAAAATAAACAAAAACATACTCCTGCAAAAAGTTTTGGAGAGCCTCACCGTAAAAAGAAAACCTTAAAGTCCGCCTTTAGAGCAAAGGAATTTATGGTGTAATCAAAATAAGAACGCGAGGGTGGAAAGTCAGTATCAGCCAAAAAGCTTAAAGTCCGCACGCTTTGCCGAATAAAGGGCGCATTCTTTTGTTTGCAAAGTAAGATTATGATGCGAAGATTCAAGTAGTCATGGAAGATAGAACGGCGATCGAGATGTATTTTCGTATTGAGTGGACTGAATTTAAAAAAGTAAATGCGATTGCCGCCCGCATCTGATACAATTCATCTCCGTTGGAACGGACTTTCTACTATTACACACTGAATGTGACAATTTTCGATCAGTCATGCGGCTTTTACGTTAATTTTCTATCTTAAACCACTATCTGCCATGACAGATTGACTTTCCGTTTACTTCAATATCATAAATTAAGTTACCTAATGAATTTAAGGCAATCCTGAAAGTAGGTCAAATTAAATTTTACGGTTTTCTTCTTACTGCGTTAGTTTGACCAGCTCACTCCTTATTGGTTGATCAGGCTCAAATTTTCAGGTTTTTGGAACTATTACATAGTACAAGGAATTGTATAGGTGGTGGGAAACCACCATTATCGCTTAGAATTCAGGTTTCTTTTCTAAGAGATGTGACTTTGCAGATTTTTCAACATACAAGAGTCGATCTTAGATATAAAATAAATGGATCACTGACACCTCAGGGATCGCACGATGCTGGAGCACCACGGCTCGCTTTGTTGACATTTTTTATAATTAAATTGTAGGCTGATTCGTTTCGATTGCTATTTTTATTATATCTACCGCCCTTCAAAATCAACATCGTCACTGATCAACCATGGACGTCGAGGAGTGGAGGTCTTCAGAACATTTATATTTGTTCACTTCTTTCCGATGAATGGAAACAGATTTTTATTATTTGCGCCATCACGCGCGATTTTTCAGTGCTGCCAACCTGAAATCCATAACCTCCCCAGTTCAATCGTTTTGGATATGTCGACAGCCCAAATTTCTCAAGAAAAGCTTCGAGGTTATGCAGACTCCTCTACCTGGTATAAAACTCTACGAAAATCATGGAAATGAGAAGATTTCGTCGTCGCTACGTGTATATTAGCTCTATAGCGCAAGCCCGTACGTTGTACTATGCGGCGTTGATAATATAGCAAGGTTCCTGTCAATAGTTACCCATGAGCGTAATATTTAATGTTTTGGTAGGAATAGTTTACGAAGAGTAAGGACTACGATCATACAGTCTGTCAAGTTAAAGCGTGGGTGGCTTTACTCGCAGTCGGTAAGGTGTATCGACATGATTTTGGTGTCAAAATATTAAGAAGAGCTCCC
>NC_046659.1:42236291-42250869 GCF_010883055.1 Belonocnema kinseyi
GGGAGCTCTTCTTAATATTTTGACACCAAAATCATGTCGATACACCTTACCGACTGCGAGTAAAGCCACCCACGCTTTAACTTGACAGACTGTAATATAATCACTAAAAGGCAAGCATGTAATTGAATTTAAACCCTATAGCGATAGCAGCGCTCTTAATATTTTTCCACTAATCAAGGTCCGACCTCCCTCATTATGCCTATTAGAGGTGACGAGGGTTGCGACCAGTCAGAACCACGCATTAAATTCGAGGAGAATACCAATCTACCGAGCCAAATTTCAGGCCAAAATTCGCTCGCTTTTCGCTGCGGACGCTGAGAAGTTTAGTTGAACTTATATAATCGCGTATCAAGTGCCTTGTAATAACGTGGACGCAACCCTGCTCTTTCTCGTGAAGGACACCGCCTAATCATCCATGATCTTCATCGAATCATCTCGGTATGTTCTGTCCCCCCTGTATGGAAGTCCCCCCAATTCTTTGGTTTGATAATGACCCGGAAAGTCTTAAGTTCATTACTTAATATTGACTTCAGGACAAGAAAGATCAAACTCTATAGTAAAATAAAATCACCCGAAAATTACGAGGTTTCACACGATTAGTTACGTTTCGAATATATACACATATATATTTGTATTAATATGAATTACTTCCTCGAAATTGTGTATTTGTACCTTTTTGCCTATTTTCTTGTCGCACTCTAAAACTGAATCCCCTCTATTGCCATGTTCCCCTGACAGTGTTGCAATCCATGATAAATGAACTACCCATTATTTCTTGAACTTATTTTGGAATTCCCCTTTTTAATATGACTAGGCGTCCAGAATCAACTATCAAGCTCGTGAGAATCGAGACAAGAGTTGATTTAAGTTAATCTTATGAACTTTTAAATTATAAATTCAAACTATTGTTTAAA
The DNA here is from genome assembly GCF_010883055.1 of Belonocnema kinseyi. Lineage (NCBI taxonomy): Eukaryota > Metazoa > Arthropoda > Insecta > Hymenoptera > Cynipidae > Belonocnema > Belonocnema kinseyi. The sequence continues at coordinate 42,237,206 of NC_046659.1, forward strand.
AATGTGTAAAATATAAAGAAATTTCAATAATGTTGCTTATCCTGAATTTCTAAATTGTTATTCATGAATCAAGTTTTCTACAAAATGATACAGTGAAGAGAATTAATCTGCTTTATTGTTTAATGAATCATGTTCTGTTAATCTCAACTTTGAATTGCGGAGTCATTATTAATAATGTTAAGAAAAACTTTTTCTGTAACAAACCACGCCCTCTACCAGATTACACAGCCTTACAAAAAAGAGACTGGTCTTTTGAGAAAACACATGTATTTCTATGCATTTTGATCCGCTGAATCCGAATCTGCTATCAAAATAGCACCTTTCACTATTGGTTTTCGACATAATCTCAAAAAACGTATTTTTCAGTATATAATGGTGAAAAATGGTTTTGTTATAGATTTCAAGCTGCTGAATTTATATATAGTATCAGTTTAGTGATGTAACTAGAAAATCTGGAACATAACCTTAAAACAAAATTGTCTGAGCGGTGCTTCGCAGGACAAAATTAGATTTGTGTACTTCCAGGCATCGAATTCGATACGTAAGTCAAGTTAGCCTTGTTTTTGCATTAATGTACTCCCTGAATCAAAATTAGCGGATTCTCACTTATTCCTCACTAGCACACTTTTCACTGATGAATCAGTTGAATTTCTATCCGCTGACTAAATAGTCCCTAAATGACGTGGCTTTTATATATAGTTCTGCATAACATTGACTTCCGATGGAAGAATAGCTATTTTTTCTTATTATAGCGCACTCTTTTGGATTCGAAAGATCTTTGTAGAAGCATTATTCTTTTCTTCTGAGACAAATCTCTTGTTAACATCCAACAGTAACCCGCAATCATATTTTCATCCCATCTGCCTTGATATCTTTGTTCCATCACTTTAATATCTTGGTCGCCCCTTTCGCTCTGTTCTTCACTGTAGTCCCTGGGGTTTACAGAGAAGTACTCAACGTGAAAGTCCATAAAATGTACCTTCAAACTCATAAACCATTTCAATTTTTTCAAACTATCGACCATTCTCGAGACCTGTTTTTCCCATTCTGGGATTTTAATATTTCCCAGAAATTGTTCAACGACCTTTTTGTAATCAACTCATGCTTTCTTCTCAGTCAAAGTCATTTTAGTCTAGTGACATTCTTTCCAGCTAAATTTTTTCGTTATAATGATTGCCACGATCTCAGTTGTCCCATAGGCACAAAAAACAAAGCTACTTCTCTTTTCCTGATTGTTGTCACAGAAGCATTGTTAGAACTTTAAAATCCCCACAAAGTTGCCATTTATGTTATTCGTACCTGATTTTTTTAAAGACGATTTTAATCTTACTGTAACTTTCACTGAATGTTGTTGAATAGGCTATTGGTATAGATGCATACTCGTTTGTGTTGTGCAATGAGACAGGCTTCGTTTGGAGGAGTCTCTGAATAATTTCCATTGTCCACCTTTGTGAACTCCTGGTTTTAATTCGTTTATAAGTCCATTAACATTCGTGCAATAGACTAAAGACAGTTGTCAATCAAAATAAAAGTATTTCCAAAAATTCTGTTCTCTTTTTCCATGAACACTTGACTTTGTCCCTTTTTCTAAATTTCCTTTTTTTCAAAGCTGAAGCAAGGTGTTCAGCGCCATCTTTAGGTAATCCTATATCTCCAATTAAGTCACTTAATTCCTTTCGGGACCACCTCCTTGAATGTCTCGTCAACCTTGTACTTTTTCTTCACTTTCTTCGCATTTATCAAACATTAAATTGCAAGCAGAGCATATTATATGAGGAGCCCAGCTTTTATTTCGTTCTGGATACTTAATGTCAAACCATTTTGCATATATGTCCTGAATTTTGCATATTTTGTTCAAATGTAAAAAAGTTGATTGTGATTATTTCCACAACTATGAGCTTTTTTTAGGTTTTTGTTTCGGAAGACGTGGTAATTTCAATTCCCGCACGTTAAGGATCATAGCCCGGCGGCAGGTGAGTGCACTATTCTGGGATTGATAACCCTTATGCCTTAGGTATAAGCGCTATGTATAAGGGCTTTCCGGCTTTAATGAGGATAATGTCAACTCATCGCCAGACATACTACAGCTTCATTCTCACACCTTAACGTCCCCCTGCAGGGCTGCGCGCCTTGGCTGGCTTCGTTACTGAATGGACTGGAAGGTGAATCATTCTACTAAAAATATATAGGAATGCATATGCCTCGTCAAAAGTACCAGACCTGTTCTTTGTGTGACTGTGTTATCCTTGTTTCGATTTGAGCTAGCGGGTAGGTGCTAGAGAACTTCAGATTTCGGTATACCATAACCTCAAAATGTAATTTGCTTTGTTGAGCTAAATTTAGAATTTGAAAATTACAATTATAATTTGGTTGGTTTTTGAGATTTTGCTCAGTCGATTGATTCTGCTCTTTTCTGACCCGGGAAACATCTGGCGCCCTAAATTGTTTATTATAATAAGGTTATCTTAAAATTACGGTGCCGAAGGTATATTATCTCTTTTAAAAAAAGGAATAATATTACAAAGAATATAAATCCTACTTTTTGTATACTGTTATTAGGTACAAAATTCATTAAGTTAAGGCACAAGTCTATTGTCTCGATACTACACGTTCATAGATTAGGAAAATATATTCTTGCCGCGTGTCAGAAATAATTTATTGGAAGTAAACTGTGTTTTGCATTCGAATACACATCTACATATATGAAGTAATACAATGAAGTTTCAGATTAATAAAATGTGCTACTTCATCTGAGAATAAATTTCACCAGATGAAGAAAATATACAGTTATTATAAGCATTCGGCGCGAACTATTTATTAGGACCATAGATATATTTTATCGTCCTCATTCGTACCCTCATTCGACTCTAATCTAGAGAGTTGGGTCTGAGATGCCGTCAAGGGTAGTTCGTTCACTCTGTGGTCTGATTACCTTATACCAAGCGTAAGGAACCCTCTGATAACCAGTTTACAAATAACGTTGGGTGACAAACGAGCTTCATTAATATGGAATTAGATTCTGAATTGGACGAAAACATGGTGACTAGTTCACGACCAAACCTGAGTAATGAGATCATTTAACAATCTCAAAACGTACAGAGTATATGTATGTCGTCGACACGTACCACCGGCCCTTACTTTAATTCGCCATAAGAGAAACCGGCGAATTGGCAAAAAATCTATACACAGTGCATAACAACGACTCCTTTTTCATAACTGTTGAATCAAAAAATGATTGCGAATACAAGCACGTTATGGTGGTCGAAAAGGCGCTCCACACCTCTTTTTCAGTTTTGGTCAAGCATATTAAAAAATCTGGGTTATCTAAATTTCTAGTAGCAATTTACAATTGCAAAAGTGCGAACAATATCATTAACAGTTATGATCTATTGTCTAAATATGATCTCGCTGCATTAATCCCTAACTATCAGGTTGCTCTTGAGGGTGTCGTGCGTGATATCCCTTCCGAAATACCTGATGATGATATAATCTGATATTCGGTTACAAGTTCTAAATGTCCGGTTATTAGTGCTCGTCGCTTTGTTATTGGGAATGAAAAAAGAGAATTCGTCCAGACAAAAACGACGCAGATCAGATTTGAAGGAAATTAATGCTGCAGATTTAATCACGTTGATGAAAAATGCAAAAATCCTTGCTATCTTTCCTGCGGCAGAGCTCCCCGTACTACATTAAAACAAAAATCATATGTTTAAACCCAGGATCAGCAACATTTCCTGCCTTTAAATTCCCGCCAAAACTTCAGTCAAATAAATCAAAATAAATATTAACCCTCGTGGTACCACTTCTTCTCCCTTTTTTAATTTATCCGTTCCTCCTCAGTTTTCTGAAATTCTTGCCCACATTATGCCTTTTCTGATAAAGCTGTATATTGAAATGGCTCCTGTCATATCCATGCTAAACAATTTTAATTTTCTCTCCCCCTCTTAATTTTGATTCTATACCCTCTACACAGACTGCTGCTTCTAATATTTCGTCTTAGTAAATGGATATGAAGAATTTTTTAAATATTCTTAATTGGAATTGTCAGGATTTTAATGTTATAAGGAAGAATCGCAGTTATCGATGGAAGGATAATCTCTTGATAGCTGTTAGAAATGGCATTCCATTTAAATAAATAGTATCAATTTATGGTATAGATATATTATCTACCCTCGATACATTATCAGTAGTCATTCCAACTAATTTGGGTGAATTACTCGTTGTAAATGTTTATATAAATCATTACGCCTCTGTTAGACTTCATTCACATGATTGATCTTAGTACTGTGAATTTTTGTGTTCATTGAAAAATATTTAATTGGCAAAATTTCAAATCTTTTTTGTTATGAATCCATAAAGATGAAAATCTTCTTGAACTCAAATCTCCTTATTCTACCATCAATGCGTATTACAATTTTTGTAAAGTAAATAGATAATGTCCTTCATAAGGGGAATCCCAAAATAGATACAATGCCTTCCAGGAAAAATTTTTGTCCGAGCTCCCCCACCTCTGAATGTTTGTTCTATAATTCTCCTATTGCTAATTTTTGGAATAAAATAAGATGCATTTGTCACAGACTATTAAACCCACCTTCGCCCACCTACGGCTCTATAAATTTAGACTCATTTGATGATATCAATGCTTAGACTTCCTCAAATAACAATGCTTTATCACAACAAGGTGAAATTGTTGAGATATTTTTAAAGACTTTTACTTCTAAGGAGATGGCCTCCGTTCTGAAAAGTTTTAAAACTTAAATCCTCTCCTGGCCTTGATCAAATTAGTTTTAAAGTGAAAATACCCTTCCCCTACCTTAGTGTGGATTTAGAAAAAACAGTTCCTGTGCTGATAACCTGATGATCCTCTCTTTGGAATTATATTTATCTGAAAAATATAAATTTAAGGCTTGTTTATATTTTAATGTTAAAGCCACGTACGACAATGTCATTCCTGTCAAAACGTGTAATTAATAAGGAAAAATTGTATTGTTGGTGAGGAGTGCGCTTTTTGTGGATTTCCTGACGAGAATGTTAATCATGTGTTATGGATCTGCCTTTGTTACTCAGATTCCAGAGAATCACTTGAATCATCTCTTATTAAAAATATTTTATACCTGCGTTCAGTATTGAACCCTTCCTCTACAATTCTACAAATAAAAGTTTTCTTCTTATACTACTTTCTATTCTCTTTTTAAGTTTCAAATCATATTTCGTGTCTTTCTTCTTGATATACAACGCCATCTTCATTGTACTTTCATCAACCTCGCGTATATTGACCTCTCTACTTTGCCATCCAAATATAGCTCTCAATCAAACACCTAAAACCATGGCAAAATATTATCTTTTGAGGAAAAATTACAAACTTTGAAACAATAACTTTACGTAGCCATGGCCAAATCTGTCACATTTTATTTGCATTGAGTAAATTCTTTCTGAACCTGGGCTAATTGCTCCCGCTCCCTGGTGCTGAAGAGTGTGGGTAGAAAGAAGAAGACGAATATTTTCCGTCCGGGTAATTTGAGGAAAGCAAGCGCTACATCATACGACATTGACTGATCCTTCCCTTTTCTGTAAAAGATGCCGTGCATGAGTACTCGAGATGAATAGAAGCTTGATGTCATTTTACTCAACTCTGATATTGAACTCAAGGCCAAGTCTTGCAGCCTCCTCCGCTGCTTCGTACAGAAACGCTCCTTTGGCCACTTCTTCGTGTTTCCTGTCCATTTGAAAAAGAGAGTCCCGTTTATTTGCGACAATATGTGCTGTAGCTAGAATAATCGTGCTGTGAAGACATTAGAGATTCAGTATTTCGCGTCTTTCATGTGCATAATCTTTCGTGATTCGCTGTTGAGTCAGATAAGAATCTGACTCAATTATATCCTTAATGCGGCCTTGGGGTACGCCCAGGCATGTAAAGGTCTCCCCACCATATAGGTGTTTTATTGCGCTTCTGGAGACGAGCTGAGGATCTTCGGGGATGTCATTCAGCTTTCCTCGCTTCAAATTAATCTGGGTACATTTCTCCTGCCCAAACTGCATTCCAATCTCACGACTGTACTATTTGATAATCCTTAGAGCTAGATACAGTTTCTCTTTATCTTCAGTATATATCTCAAGATCATCCATTTAACATGCATAAATAGATTTATGCTTTCGATATCCGGGTTTTCTCTCAGAAATATCCTTGGAAAGAGCAAATTGCTTGAGATAGTGGAAATAATATGAGGCAAAAGAGGAGAGCTCTTAACTACAATAAAAATGTCTGCCTTCTAGCCTCCACAAATGCCAAACTTGTGATGTGACGTCACAAACGCAATAAGGGCTGTTTTCATAAGTACTCGTACATTTTTCAACAGTTAAAATGTATATAGTTAGACGCTAATTAGATAAAGATAGAGATAGGTCGATTTTGCTAATTTCAACTATAGCGTACTCGTCTCACTACTCTGTGATAGGGAAGCTTACAGACGCTAGGTAGCGCCAGCTGCTCTAGTCATGTAGGTTTTAAGCTTCTATTTCAGGTTAAGATGAGTGAAGGCGCTTGGTGATTATGCTATGTGCAATCAAGCGATACTGCCGAAAGCAGCAACGTTTCAGTGAGAGTAGAATTTTCCCCCACTTCAATGAGAGTGAGTGAGATAGATATATTAAGGCCCTACCTACTCCTATGTACTCTCGTCCGAGTGTTTAACGATAATATACAAACTTTTGATCAGAGTCATGTTTACTTTTTTTTATTTATAAAATTCGCTGCATGTAATATTTTTCGATCGATTGCAAAAAATAAATCTTTGGTACCTTAACATTTGGTAATCGGTTTTATGTTGAAAGATACTTTATTCTCATTAACATATGTTTTTAATTCAGGACGCTTGACTAGAGGAATGTTAGGTTGAGGTTGGGAAACACATGTTTGTTGATACAGGTATATCTGCACCTGGTGGGTCGCTAAAATTCACTTTGTCAGGTGGTTACGATTTAATAGTCTGATTTTGTTCGAAAGCTACCTCATTATCAAATTCGTCAGGAATAAAATTCGCAGGTTTCAACAATTCTACAGAAACACTTTTAATATTACCGGTATAATCTACATTAAATATACGATTTGAAGGCCTATTAAAAACCTTATACGGTCCTGAATAAGCTCTTTCTAAAGATTTCGCAGCCATGTATCGCATGAACACATGGGTGCAATTAAAAATATCTTTGAATACAAAAATTTGCTTTTTATGATTATGCGTCACGGGTGCAGGACGAACCTGTCACATATATTTACGGAATTCTTCAATACAAATTTATGGGTCCGTAGTAAATTCGCCCTCTAAAAGAAATTCGCTCGGTAAACGAGCAGTCGTACCGAATACCATTTCCGTAGCAGACGCTTGAATATGAACGCGAAAATGAGATCATAGACCTAGTAAAATTGTTGAGATCGTGCGAGTCCAATTTTTATCATTATGGCACGCCAGAGCCGACTTCAGGCCACGATGCCAGCGTTCTACAATGCCATTCGCAGCTGGATGATATGAAGAAGTTTGGATGTGTTTACAAACGATTAATCTCCACAAGAATTTGAATAGAGATGCTTCGAATTCGGAGGCTTGGCTACTGGTTAAAATTTTTGGTGCACCATATCGAGATATCCACGTATCATAAAACGCACGTGAGACTCTTTAAGCTGTTTTGTCCGGAATTGAGACACCTGTGACTCAACGAGAAAGCGGGCAATCATAGATACGATATGTGAAAAACCGTTACTAGTTGGAAGAGGACCAACAAGATATATGTTCACATGGTCAAGTCGACCATTGGTTGCAACAAAGTGCTCAGGTGCTCAAGTCTACAAATACCTGCTTTGACCCACGCGCGAAACTCTTCTTTATCCGCCTTTAATTTTTCCGGAGATAAACAGCGCGGACGCGAATGAACCGGAGAACCCGAGGTGGCTATAAATTATAAACTGGACTGGTGCATTTTTTACAATACCGCACGTATAAAGATTAGAGGTACTATCAATGAGTCGGTGACGACGAAGGTCAACCAATTAATCGTAATGGTACAACAGTTCCGCCCCTACTATAGAATACGAAACATCCGCGATACATAAATTCCACTTTGATGATGTTACACATTTACTTAGTGCCTCCATACAAGAAGGTGACTCCAGTTTGTAATAAGATTTTTCTGCCCGGTGAAAAACCTCGTCACTAAAAATAATCGAAACATTGGCCTACCTCAACTCAATCCGGGGGGGGGGGAGTTTAGCCCCTTGCCTAAGCTTAGCTCAAAAAAAGAGAGAGAAAAATCTGACTTTCTAAAGATAAGCCCAAGCAGCTACCGTGGCGAAAAGCCTGAGATAGTAAGAAAAGTGAAAAAGTTTAGAAATTAGAGTAGTAAATCATATTCTAATCCGCTGGTCCTGAAAACTAATCTTAATCTAGAAGCTACGATTTCGGCAATTTCTTTCGAAAGTCTTGCGTGTCGAACTTACTATAGTCACTTAGCTAGTCTTGAGTAAAACCATGAGAATTTCCGGGCTGACCATCTTCTGATTTTTGCTATTTATTTAGCTCGTCATTTTGCTAATCTTCGAATTCTTTAAATTACATTCTTCTATCTGTGACATTAGTTTCTGTTTCAAAAGAGACTTCGTCAGTAAATATCTGATGTTAACTTTCAACCTGTTCAATGCTGATTAAAACAGCATGAGTCACAGATTGAACAGATGCATATAATATTGAAGAATTATTCTTTCTATTGTGCCCAGATGTATTGGCTAAGCAGAAATCGCCGATACTGGGCTTCCGAGTCCCTGTGTCGTATGGCTACTTTTTCTTGTGCCTGCCATGACGGCTTTAAAGCCTTGACCCAGGGACTTCGCCGGTGACCCGTTGACCACCATCACCACGTGGAGGTTCCCTGGTAGTAGGCACAAAAAATGTCGATTCACGATGTCCCTTCTTATAGCATAGTTATGTAAGTAATAAATCTTGGCCTCTGTTTGACCTCGAGAATGACCCTGTTGATAAAATTTAAGGTCATCCCTTACGGTGAAAATGCTCACTAGTTCAATGTAATTTCGTAAAATGATAGACCCATGGTCTGAAATTTAGAGTGGGTTGAATGTAAACACTCAAGCTTGAAATTTAAATATTAACTCATTCAATTTCTCATTTTAGACTCGGAACCTATCATTTCACGAAATCACATCCACCGGGATAGTGATCAGCGGCCCCAAAAACGTAAAGTTCCTTTGGTTCGAGACCCGTTACTAGCTAAGAAATCAGCCGAGAGATTAAAAGAAGGATTTGACCTCTATATGATCTCCAAACGACCTTCAGAGGTTGGTTAGACAAACAGTTCAAGACGTATTTGGACGTAAAATTTTCCTCTCTTTCAGAATCCGGCGTCAAAAAATTGCATCAATCGAATTAAGGTATTTGACCATAATTTGACCTTGACCTGGACGTGATGGGGTCATATGGATACTGGGATCGTGATTAGCGACGCCAAATACTTAAAGGTCAACTAGGCTGAAAGAAACTTTACCTCAATTTCATCTTGTGGCCCTGTGCAATTAACAAAAGATTTAAATTAAATAAAAGGAATTAAATAAAAAAACAAAAAAGGAGCCATTTCTGCCCCACTGACCATCGCCAGGTCAGTACGCCAGAAGCGACTACAGTTCGGGCACGTTGCCTATGTAAAGACCCTCTGGTCACACCCGTAGCAAAGCACGATGCCCGATCCAACCTCGTGGCATTGCTGTTGCTTATGCCCCGGCTTATGGCAGACGAAGCACCGCCAGAGGATGGGGCCAAAGTAGGGCCTGGGCTTAGGTGCGCCCTCTCTGAGCCACTCCTGACGCTCAACGAATTAATGACGGGCTACGAAGGGCCGAGCCATTATTTGGATGCGATTGAAGTGAACAGCGAGAGAACCAGGGAGAGACAAATCAGCGGGTCCACCCGATGCTTGAGCGCATTGTGTTAGCGCCACGGGAAGGTTTAAGGCCTCCTCCTGCGCCGACAGTTCTGGCTATCTGGAAAGGGACGCAGGGCTATCCGGTGGCGACTTCGGCTCCTTTTCTTCTTGTTTAGCGAGGTAGGCCTCGTACTCCCTGTTTTTTTGGTCCCAGTATGCCGGAGGTTTGGGAACGTACCCGGGGCGGCACTAATCGAGGGCCTCCGTCTTCACTGTGTCCCAATATTTAATCTACTCCTAAAATGAGAGGGGGTAGGGTTCTATAGTCTGAATTACAGGTCATTCCCGGGCGCAACGAAAGGTTTGAGGTTCTTTTTGTGTTCTTTACCGGTAAACCTACTCCTTGTGTCTATGAGAGTGAAAACGACCAAGGATAGTCGGCGCTTGATCGTGAAAGGGCCCTCGAATTTCGGAAACAATTTGAACGCGACGTAATCGACCTTTTTCGATGAGGCTATGTATGTTGTATGTCTGATTCTAATTCTATACGCAGTGATCGGTATCTAGGGAAACTTCTAGGGTGCCATATGCGGCTGTGTTATGAGAGAACCTAAACTCAGACAGGTACAAGTCCCAATCCCTATGATTTCCCCTCAAAAAGGAAATAATCATCATTATTAGGACATGGTTTAGGCATTCAATAGGGTTTGCTTGAAAGTGGTACACAGGGTTGGTAGAGTGAACGATCCCAATTTGTCTGCACATTTTCCTTAGAATTCTATTCGTGAACTCTGTGCCATTATTCGTGTGAATTACTTCCGGAAATCCCCAACGAGACACGATTCGATCTTCGAAATCGCTGCGCACCGTGGCACCGTTTGCTACACGAATAGGCAGACACTAAACCCATCTGGTAAATAGATCTTGGAACATCAAAACATATTTGTAACCTGCCGTGCTTTTTGGAAATGGCTCCATCACATCGCCCGCGACCACTTTCTATGGCTGCTCCACAACGCGTTGGCCCATGATGCCTGCGGGGTGCGCATTGGTAGGACCAATTTCCAAGTCTCTAAGTCAGTTATCAAAACATTCGTCATCGGATTCGGTTTTTGGCGGTAAAGCATCCCATTTTCTATTTTCCAATCAAGGAAACTCTTTGGCCCATTTTCAACTAGTTTTAACAGACGCAAGTACCAAGTGGCCTCCGTAACATCTACGCTAGCTACTCGTACCAGTACGTCATTCTCCTCGGTCAATCTAGACAGCGCGTCTGAGACATGATGAAAGGTACCCTTTTGGTGGACTTTATCGAATTCGTAACCCTGAAGTTTTAAACCCCATCTAGCAAGTCTCCCAGTCGGGTCCAGATATTCGCGAAATTTTCGGATTCGCCAGATTACCACTAGACATTCCTGTTTCGTGATGATGTATTTCTTCTCGGCTGCCGTTAAGGTCCTACTTGCAAACGCAATAAGCCTCTCTTGCCCTTTCTGCTTTTGGTTGAGAACGACCCCCAGTCCAGAGGCACTAGCGTCTGTTTGGAGTTTAAACGAGTTCTTCTCTACTACTTTACACAACGGATAAGCAAGAATGGGAGCGCTAGTCAGGGCTTGCTTTAGAGTGTCGAAATGCCCTTGTTGCCCCCCCCCCCCCAATGTCACTTAATATTAGTTTGGAAGAGTCAGCTCAGTGGTTCGGCCAGTGTAGCGAAATTCGGTATACGAGGTGTGTTAAAAAAATAAGGTGACTTTATAGTTTTCTCAAAAAATATTCATTAATTTCTCAATATTTATGTTGTCTCCTTCAAAGTAATCCCCCTCAGATATAATACACTTGTGCCAACGCTTTTTCTAATCATCGAAGCACTTCCGATAATCATTTTGTGGTATAGCCTTGAGTTCTTTCAGCAATCCAGTTTTTATTTCCTCAATCGTTGAAAATCGATGTCCTTTCATGGGTCTCTTCAGTTTTGGGAGAAGAAAAAAGTCAATGGGGGCCAAATCCGGTGAATATGGAGGCTCAGGCATGACTGTGGTGCTGTTTTTGGTCAGAAAATCTTTCACAAGCAACGATGAATGAGCAGATGCATTATCGTGATGCAAAAGCCACGAATTGTTTTACCAATGTTCCGAACGTTTTTTGCGTATCGCCTCTCGCAAACGGCGCATAAATTGAAGGTAATAATCCTTATTGACCGTACGACCTAGTGGTAAGAATTCCTGATGCACTACGCCACGGTAATGAAAGAAGACTGTGAGCAAAACCTTCACATTTGACCGAACTTGACGTGCTTTTTTCGGTCTTGGAGACTCAGGATGCTTCCACTGAGACGATTGGGCTTTAGTTTCGACGCCATAACCATATACCCACGATTCATCCCCAGTTATAACCCTTTTGAGAAAATCAGGATCATTATTGACTTCATTCAACATCTCCTGAGCGATGGTCATGGAATGGATCTTTTGATCAAAATTAAAAAGTTTTGGAACGAATTTCGCTGACACACATCTCATGCCCAAAACGTCCGGAAAGATACCATGGCATGAGCCAACCGATATTCCAACATCTTCAGCAACTCTGATGGTAATTCGGCGATTTTTCAACACCATTTCTTCCACTGCTTAAACGTTTTCATCTGTTGTTGACGTGCTGGGACGTCCAGGGCGAGATTCGCCTTCGACATGCTCTCGGTCTTCTTGTAACAGCTTGTACCACTTATACACATTTTTCTTACTCAGAGTAGACTCACCGTATGCAACTGTCAACATTTCAAGAGTTTTAGAGCACTGGATTCCATTTTTCACACAAAATTTAATGCAAACTCTTTGCTCCATTTTTTTCGAAAGAAGAAAATCGCCGAGCACACCAAACCCTTCTAACCTTTTACGCCTCTGCCAGAAATACCAACACGAGCTATATAGTAAAAACTATGAACATATGATCGTGACGAGTGTACCAACACAGCAAAACAAAAAATTTAAAACTTTAATGTACTAGGCAGTCTGAGAAGTCCCTGAAAAATGAAACACGGAGACGTTTTTTTGGCCAAAGTCGATTTTATTTTTCAACATACTCTCCTTTTAGGTCGATACAGCGAGTCCAACGATTTTCTAACTTTTTGATACCGTCCGAAAAGTACTCGATTGGAAGGTCTCCAAAATACGCCTCAGGTTTAGCTATGAGCTCCTCATTTAAGTAAAAACGCTTACCGGTGAGCCATCTCTTCAGGTTAGGGAACAAGTAATATTTGCTGGGGGCCAGTTCTGGTGAATTCGGTGGCTGAGGAACCAATTCGAAGCCGATTTTATGCAATTTTGCTTGTGCAACTAAGCATGAATGAACAGGCGCATTGTCGTGATGATAAAGCGGTTTTTTCTTCTTCAAATGCGGTCGTTTTTCGGCGATTTCGATTTTCAATCGGTCCAATAATGATGAATAGTATGCTCCGGTTATGGTTTTACCTTTTTCAAGATAGTCCACGAATATTATGCCATGTGCATCCCAAAATACGCAGGCCATAACCTTTCCGACCCATTGTTGCGTTTTTGGACGCTTCGAAGCACTTTGGCCCGGTGGAACCCACTGTTTTGCGTGTTGCGTTGATTCAGGAGTGTAGTAGTGGATCCAGGTTTCACCCATGGTTATGAATCGGCGCAAACACTCGGTCGGCTTACGCGAAAATAATGCCAAATTCTGCTGGGAAGTTGTCACACGAATTCGTTTTTGGTCCACTGTGA
>NC_046659.1:42250969-42254115 GCF_010883055.1 Belonocnema kinseyi
GCGTCATTTGAAGGATCAAGCTCGACGAAAATGGTTCACATTAGTGAATACTAATGCCATCTCTTAGAATTTTCAGGTACTTATCAGACTGCCTAGTACGTAGCGCGCGAAAATTGAAGTCACCTTACTTTTTGAACACACCTTGTAAACCGCCTATGCCACGAAGTCATGCCCATAAACCTACAAATCCAAGATCTTGACCTCAGAACAACAAAACTCACTTTTTTCCGGATTTATCGTCAATCCTGGCTCAGTAACCCGATCAAGGACCTTGCCTGACTAGTGTAGGTGCTCGTCAAAAGTCTCAGGTACAATTATAATGTCGTCCAGGTAGCTGAAAACATTGGGTCCTATTTCAGTCTTATCCCCTTATCCATTGACCCCTGAAAGGTCGCAGGGGCTCCAGTGAGCCCAAAGGTCATCCTTTTGAATTTGAACAATCCCGTTCCTAGTACCGTAAAAGCAGTATATGCCTGACTGCCTTTATCTAACGGGATTTGGTTAAAAGCGGCTCTCAAATCTAATTTCGTAATGTGCCTAGCAGCCTTGAGTAAGCATCCTCGGCTAACAACCGGTCAAGTTCCTTATTCCTAATCGCTTGTACGTTAGGGGACAATATCTGATACCTTTCCTTAATTGGGCAATGCCCCTGCACGCCAATGGTGTGGGTAATGATGTGGGTCGCGTCTAATGGGCCCTGCGATTGTGGAGGGAACTTTATTTTCGAAAATGCCTTGAAAGTTTTCTCTTCCCCTTCATGTAGAGCTGCTATACAACTACACTTTTTCTCCTCTACTAACCATTGTTTCAAAGAATAGTGTATCCCTTTCATATGTGGCAGTAAGACCTTCCGCGACCGTGAGAGGAAGGCCATGTCAAACTTTACCTGGCCGCCTAGACCCAATATCAATTCTGTGTCCAGGTTGTTTGCAATTCTAACCTCGCACGTTCGTGTAAACCCATCAATCGTTATTTGTAAACTGACTTTGCCGATAATAGTATCCGCGGAACCATTGGCCATGATTATACGATATTTCGTATTACATTCAAGCTGCCTCTCTGAAGTCCTGGCTATTTGATTCCAAGCTCATTTTCTTAACAGTACGCGAGAAGATCCATTGTATATAAGTGTGTCTAATCAGGCGGAATCGATAGAAGCTGTAACATGAAACCTATTGGTCATTTCTGTCGATTCCACGATGCCACTAATCCAATCTATCTCTGAAATACAATCTTAAATTGTAGTAATTTTATCGAGATCCTCCGCTTCGTCACGATGTACATTATTTATGATCTCACCCTTAAAGTGGTTTTTTTTAAATTTCGGATCTTCATACACCAGGACCTCAACTATTAATTCCTCTGGCTGAACTAAACGGAACAAACTCTCTCTGTCCGAAAGGTATCCGCAAAGGGGAACTGTCGGTATATCAGATACGGCAAGTTTGTTCGGATCTATCATCTGGCTCGAATCCCTATCAGTTTCGAATCTCGAATAAGCGGTACACGCAATGGTCACCCCCCCCCCCCCCCCCCCCCCCCCCCCCCCCCCCCCCCCCCCCCTTCGACACTCGAACCTTCATCTGCCGACATGAGCAGGTCCAACTCAATTTCGGACGGTACGGTGAAACCCCTATAACTCGCCATATCAACTATTGCTTGTACCGAGACTAATTTTAGATCTGTATTTGCGGTCTCACGCGGCGAAGAGGCAGCGCAGACCGAGCTTACTGCTTCTTCGCCTCGTTTTGCGAACATTTAGGGCAAGTCTTCACGGTAAAGTCCTCAGCCTTCCATACGTAACAGATAGCCTTCTTGATGAGGAGCACCCTTTATTGAAAGTGGCCTGGCTGTTTGCAATTAAAGCAAAGCACTTCGTTAGGATTTCTATCTTGCGGCTCGTTCTTTATATTATCAGCAGAAGGTTTAGCTTTCTGCTGACTCCCCCCCCCCCACCCTTCTTCAGACCTACCAGGGGTTTACTTTGTGGACTTGTTCTATTCATTTTATCTACGATGTGAGTAAATTTTAGAACATCGGGTTGGTATGGTTCGGGTCGGCTTTCTGTGAAAGATGTACGGCTATATCTGTTTAGATTTTTTCTATCGAGACAGAGACGTAACGTCCTAAGATTATTGGTTCTCTGGCCGTCGTTATCCGATTCGAATGCAGCAGTATTACGGAAAAATCTAGCTATTCTAGGAACTTTTGTGCTGGCTTTGCAAATTGTGCCTAGATTCAGTTATTGCTCGAAATCTAGATTAGGATTTCCGGACTAGTGGGAAAAGGCATGTGGAATTTCAGTTCTCACCACATTTCTAAAATCTGGGATTGGCGCGAGGATTGTCGAGGATTGTCGCGATTCGAAAGTCTCACATGGTCATCACTTTATTTGTTTGAATCGAATTTAGTGGGTGGATCTGGTAAATTAAAAGGTTTCGGAATACCGAAAATTTATGGATAATTAAATGGAATATTTATTGGGTTTATTAGAGGAAAAAGTGTTGGCTTTATCCTTGGTGTCAAAAATGTGCTCAAGGAGCTCGCAGGAGCGGCGACAAAAAAATAATGATAATGTGGTTTATATTTTCCGGGTAGCGAAATAACACAATAAATATAGGGATATTTTAGAGTATGTGAAGAATGACGTAATTGCTCAGTATATCATTGAAGCCAAGATGTAAACGAAAACAAAAACAAATCTGAGCAAATCAGGTATCTTATATCAGAACCCGCTTCAAAACGAATATCGCTACCAATTTGTAAAAATATACAAAATCAAAAAAACATAAAAATTATTGTAAATAAATCAAATCAGAATCACAGGTTATTCCAAATAAATCAGATAAAAAATCACAGGTCATTTCAAATAAATCAGATCAACTAATTAATATATGGTCTAATTGCGACTTGTGGGTATATATGTATATATAAATATATAAGCATATACCAGTAATTTGTTTATAATAAGATTGGGTGTGGCGCTCAAAGCTGCCGAAAATTGTTGGGAGTAGTGTCGCTCCAAAAGGTAATGTCTCTAATATATTAATTTTTAATAAATATATTATTTTCATAAGTGTTGTTTACCCACATTGTTCTAAATAATTAAATCTTTTATCAATTGTCTGTCGAGTCCTGATGCTAAG
>NC_046659.1:42254215-42280590 GCF_010883055.1 Belonocnema kinseyi
TGAGCGCCATTTTGTAACAAGATTCTTCTGCCCGGTGTAAAATCTCGTTACAGATGACAATCGAAAATTGGCCTGGCTCAACTCATTCCTGGGGTGGGGGGTAGCCCCTGCTTGAACTCAGCTGTAAAAAAGAGAAAATCCAAAATTTACAGATAGGCCCAAATAGTTATCTCGGGCTACCTATGGAAAGCGACCCTTCACACTCATGACCACGATTAGTCGACATTGCCCAAGCGCAAACTTAACAACAAGATGACGGGAAAAATACAACTTTTTTCTTTACCAAAAAAATTTTGGGGAGGGAACGCGCGAAGTGACTAACAAATTTAAATTGTAAATCCCAATCTTACCACCAATAAATGATCATGGTCGGTTCCCATCAATTAAAATCTACAAACTAACACCGATCACGAAATACGTCACGACAATTATCTGCGTTACGAATACCGGAAAAGAAAGGAAAGGAGTTAAGTCTTGAAACGTCTATGAAGGGGAGGGAATTTCACTCGCGAATTCCGTCCATTAAAGGAGGCATGAGGACCAAGAAGTCCGACTTCTTGCTTCTCACCTCTCGCAACATAAGAAATTACTCGGCGGAAGGAAACAATAATTATTCGTGGCACTGCACTTTTAAGCTAGCTCAGCGTTTTGGCGGTATCTTGACTCGAAAAATTTTTAACAGACCGCCAAAATCCTCTGCCAGAATATAAGAATAAGGCAAAACCTTTTTGGGCTCTCCCGCCATTTCGGTAATTTTTATATAAATCAAATTGTCAATGACGCTCAATTTCTTTTTCTCCAATTCAACAAACACGAGTTAGTATGTGGGCAGTACAGAACGAGAGTGTTCTCGCGCGCTTAGCCTAGTCAGTAGGTTGGCATGGGTGTCCGTTTCTGTAGCGCTAATAAGAACGCGGCATCCCACGTCCCAATGCACTTCGCCAATTGTCGTCTCCAGGATCCTCGGCAGCTGCCATCTTTCAGAGAGGGGGAAAGACTTATTCTGGCAGCAAAACATAAGAAAGATATCTTTAATAAACAATCCGGTGGTTCTGAGTGGAACTCGTGTCCCTAGTTACTAGAACTACTCAGAACCCACTGAAAGTAGAGAAAAGTATTTAAAGCCTGCTTGGAACGAAAGCAATAGACCGCTGTGCACTCTGCCATTTTCGGGGATTCCGGTATGAACTTAGTGAGAGGTGGCCACTTCGTTTAGAGTTCCCTTTCCTTTGGCCATTTGAGTGGTTCCACAATCCAGCATGGCGACCTGTACGCGGAGTCCATGGCCAGAAAGAGAAAACCGATTTTCTCCATCAACCAGTCTCTTTCTACCACCCGTTACTTTTCTTTACCCTCTGGTTTCGTCCGTCGATGGGATAGATCAAGACCGACCGCTCACGCCATCCTTCGTTCTCTTTCCATCCTGCGGATGGGATCGCCTCGTGAATCCTAAATTGTGGGTATTATCGGAGTCCAAGGATAATTATACATAGAAAAAAAGGAAAACAAAAGAAAAACATTAATAAGCAAAATTCGCTGATATGCCGAAAGTCCCCCTATAAAGAAGGAATCTTGTTTCGGACTCTCAAGTGAAGTGAAGGAAGCTAATTGTTTTGGCAAGGTGAAAGAGGTTATGTCACCCCTCATCCAAAAGTGACAGGTAAAATTTACCCTGTCACAAACCCCTTTTCCTAAGTTTCTCGACATAGTTTGATATTGGTTAATGCGAAAAATGGGAGAGCTCTGACTGTCTCTAGCACCATAGAATATACGGTCGCGCCATATAACCTTTTCGTGCATGGGCCACACTGGTAGCATAGCACTCATGCAAGTCGTCCCTGAGCTGATCCGTTCACTCAAAAGTATTGAGATTTTGCCGGTCTATCACATCGATTTCGTCTTGACTGGCTCCACAAGCTCTACGGTACTCGGTACTGTTGGCCGACCAATTGTCGGGAGCCCTGCGTGTTTGATTGTTTTGAATCAAACTTACTACATCTATTTTTTTTGTCATTGTAGTTCCCACGAGCAACTAGCAAAAAGGGTTTCTCTATCCTTGTAGAACCCTGCATATAAGGACAAGGCTGCATACTCTGAGAGGTCGCCCGGAACTTCTGAGTCACTCTTTGGGACGCCTTAACCAGCTGTCATACAGCTTTCGGAACTCGACAAGACAACAAAACGTTGGCGTGTTTTATGTGTAGAATAAGGTGTATTTCAAACACTTCATCCGCTCCGTTTATACATTAAGTTGGGATCATTTCATCTTGTCATAACTGTACATATTCCAACGCGCGGCTTTATAGCTATCAGACTTCTAAAGTTTGTCTCATGTAACTACGCACGTGAGTTAATACTAATATTTGGTGTATAAGGTATGTATAAAAATTTTCTCCAAGAGTTTGTTATTTGTGTAGGTCCTTTAGATTGATGTAAGTATAATTTTTATAAATGGATTTCTTTAATTGTACAGTTATAATCTTCTGTTAATCTTGTGGTCATGCGTATCTTTGTCTTAACATGGCCTCTAAAATTTTACATTTATAGTTGAATTTGACAAGTAATTTGCAGTAAAATTAATTGATCAAACCAGCTTACTTGTTGTGAAGTTTGATCATAATTATATGTAGAGTTTCGTTCGAGACATTCAATTATGTAGATTGAACTATGTAGTACCAGTAGTCCACGTATCATGTCGCCACGATCTTCAGCTAAAAAAAGACAGATTACCTCCGCCCATACGCATCATCTTTTGAACGAAACTCTACGTATAATTATGATCGAACTTCACAACAGGTAAGTTCGTTTAAACAATAAATTATATTTGAGTTTCGTTCGAGAGATTTAACTATGTAGATGTTTAGAAATACATAACTTCACAGGTATTTATTTATCAAAAAACGTCACTATTGTTCGACTTACGTATACAGACCGCAAGTAATAATAATCATACAACGCATACGAATATAATTCATTAATTTTGCAACAAGACAGCTTTTGCAAAATAAGTTTTACTTTGAACAATTGGTTGATTATAAGATTTAGAAAATGTTAAAGATTCTTTTGACCAACCTTCTGTGCTCTGACTGCTTCTAGACATAAAATCTTTAACCCATCTCACAATTGTTTGGGCAATCGCCGGCCCATAAGACTTCCTAGTTGTTATTTAAAAATTATCAGTATTGCCTCTAATCGCCTTTGTTCTCTTTAAATAAGCTTTAAGTGCACTGGCTAAGCATACTGATGATTTTCCTGAAAACCTAAGAAGTAACAAGAGTGGTTGATTTGTTACCGGGCGCGACGTTTTAATTAAAGTATCAATCAAAATTATCACACCTGTTTCATTCTCAGATATATTTTTAAGTTTAATCACCTCAAAAATCTGCATCCTCCGTGCCGTAGCTTAAGCTAACAGAATAACCAAACGATTTGTAAGCAGAAATAGTGATAGGGTATTTAACGGAAATGAGGCCACAGCTGCCTCTAAAACAGGAGTAACATCACAAGTATCTTTATATTTTGCTTTAGTCGGTCTCACGCGAAACACGCGCTTGAAAAAACGCGTCACCATGGTACTCTGCGACACTCAATTCCCAACTAAATGACCCAAGACTGCTCGGAAATTATTGAGAGTTTTATAAAAAGCTCCGGCTTGAAAACGCTGTGTTAACCATAACAGTGCTTGACTTTCATTAGCTTCATACGGGTCTATTTTGCACCTAGAACAAAACTCACACCATTGCTCAATCGCACCCGTGTATTGTTTGATTGTTGATTCAGCTGAAGACGATATTAAGATATCTAATGAATGGCCAGGGATGTTTCTTCTGCCGAACGTCTCCCTGATACTCTGCCTACCATCGACGGGCGGAGCACCAAAAATTCTTAACACGCAATCCGCTATCAGCTTTGAAATTCTCCTTTGGCGCGATGTGAGAAGCAAATAACCGAAGTAGAAGCATCTGAAAAAATTTCCATGTAGTACTGGCTTAACCTAATTACATTGAACGCTCTCGGAATAACATCCATCCACCATTTAAATTAAGATTGCAAAGCGTCCTTATGAGCTGGGCGAATTCCCTAAAACGACATTTATCTTTTTCTTTAAAATGACTAATCTTTGCAATTATTTTCTGTTTCTTTTTTTCAGGAAGCTCAATAGTAATTTTTTAAGAGTTAATAATGAAACCTAAAAATTGACAAAACTAGCTCAGAATTAAATTACTTTTCTCATAATTAATAACAAATCCTACAATTGCAAGGACCTCTCTTGTCATTTGAATGTTATTCAAACAAGACAGCTAATCTATGCCGAAACATAGCCAGTCACCGAGATAAACTACTAACATAAAACCTGGCATTCGTAAAAAATTTACAAAGGGTTTTAAAACTTTTGTGAAGAACCAGGGCGCTGTACATAGGCCAAATGGCAGACGAGTAAATTCTATTAACTGCCGCTTCCAAGAAAATCTCAGATGTTTCCTATCACAGGCTCGAATTGGAATTAAATAATAAGCATCGCGAAGTTCTATATTTGCCATTAAAGAACCAAAAGACACTAGTTTCGCAGCTGTACGGATGTCCTCCATTTTAAAATGATCTGGGGTAATAAATGCATTCAACTTTTTAGAATTTTAAATAAATCTTTTAGAACCATTTAACTCGTCCACTATGAAGTAACTGGACAAGAACTGGCCAGCACACTAAGTACATTCTTTAATCGCCCCAAAATCTTGTAAACGACTGATCGCCTTTATTTATTGTTGTTCTTCTGCAAAGCTCACTAGAGGCTCTGAAGGCACGCATTGTTGATTCGAAATTTTCTCAAAAGGAATTATATAACCAATTATACAATTCAGTTCGACTTTGTCGTTCCTTATATGAGATCAGGCGCTTCGGAACTTTTTAGGCCTGCTCGCTATATGACTTACCACTAGTGTCTCTGCATCGCCTGATTCAAGTTGTCCCAAGACGTGACTTGGCCCTGAGAACGAACAGCATGGCTCTGAACTCTCTCCGGTTAATATCTGCAGCTCTGTGATCCTCTATGGGCACCTCTATGCTTGTAACCCGCCTGAGATTAGCCTTGGCTCTTTCCAGAAGGGGTTTTCCAGTTTCTCGTCGTCGAAGGCTTCGACGGTGTTTTCTTGACATTCTGCTGTGGCTTTAAAGTGAATCCGACCTTTTCCATTGACTTTAATGTCTTTAATCTTGTGGATAACTCTTTCCCAAACAAAAATTAATCTGCTTTTGCTCGTTCAAAAAGTCCTCGGTTTTGTGATCCAAGCTTGGATAAACAAAATCCGTTCTAGTCCTAGTCAACTGAAAGTAGTACTCTAACAAAAGTTTCCCTGCATACAACAAAGGCTTTAAAGCCTTAGCTCTGTACTCGTCATTATTTTTGGGACGAAACAGTACCGATAAACCTGCACCTAACGCCGACATAGCCGAAACTAAAGTATTTTGATCAGCAGTAAAGAATTTGTCTCTTTTCTTAACAGACTCGTTAATGGACACTTCAACCAACCTGCAACAAAGCTTGCCAGCGGTCACCAATTTCTTGATGCAGCAATAAATCATTCTTGTCAGAGGACAATACTTTACCACCGATAACTTCCAGTGTCTCGTCGTCAAGAGGGTCGATTTCCGAAGCACCCTTACTGTTATTTCAATTTTCTTTCTGATCTCGAACTGCATCTTTAACCTCTTTCTCGTACCCAGAATTCTCCTTATCTGCCAGAGATCTCTCTGATGAAGCGAGACTTTCTATAGTAAACAAACGAAAGAGAAAAAGACTAGTATGATCAGTTAATAACGTCGACACCTGTTGTACCGATTGTATTGCGCGACCAATCCCTGAGCTGACTGAGGGCCTGTCGCTATGAATGCAAGGTATGTCCCTTCCCTTGTGAGGGCCCATCGCCTAATAATTGGCACACATTCTCATTCCCAGTATGAGCTTCCCGCCCTGAATACAATTATACTTACGAGAATCTTCTCGTCTGTCAAGTTCACTCTCATAATATCGCCTACCAAGCGATGCTGAATATACCGCTTCAGAACACTCACACGCTCCCTGCATGACGGTCGCAAATGGCCACCGTGTCGAAGTTCCGCTTTCAATTGTTTCGACTCACTTTGGAGTTCCTTCATTTTGTTAGTATGAGATCAAATTCGAGATCTAAATCTTGATTTGGCGTATCGTGCACGAAAAAACGTTATGATGATTGGGGGCGAAATCGAAATATGTACGGTTTTATTCCAAAAGATTCGAAACCGAAATGAACTGTATATTTGGGATGATAAACGTGAACCGGGACAAGGCTGTTGCCAAAATTCCTCGCAACCAATCAAGACGTTCAAGCGCCTAAAATGTTCGCCTCAGCGTCTACTTCAGAATGTGTTCATCAAAATCATTCATTAAAAAGCTGAAATTATTCGAAACGGACTCAAAGTGACCCCCAGCGGTTTTTCTGGGTCGCCGATCACAAATCTGATGTCACAATATGAAAATTCAAAATGGCGGATCCAATATTACGCATGTAAGCCAACCATCAATTTTTGAGTAATTCAAATCAACCTAATCGACTTAAAAATCATTACTCAGTGGTTTTCGGGTAACTGATTACAAATCTGAGGTCAGAATATTGGTTACCAATTGTCCTTCAATTATCCGACGTTCGTGTCCCATTCATCATGACACAACATGCTACAACTTAACGCAATAAATAAACCTTCTTCTATTACACGTGGCAATCATGTGGTAGCTCATGAAGAGAACTCTAGTCTTCTTTCCAAACGAGTTACTTATAATTTAGCAGTTTTCACTAATTAATTAGCAGTTCTCATTGGTTTCTCAATTTAATGGTTGGGTGCAATAAAGGTGTCTTTGTATATTTAGAAGTCACTTACTCTTCATTTGTTTTTGATGAAACTGTGTACAAAACGAATTAAAAACAAGCGACTTCTCAAAACGCAAGTACTCCCATTATTGCACCCGACCGTTCAATAGTTTGACGTTCGCTTATCATTTGTCATAAAAACATCAGGCTACCACCAATCGTACGAAATTCAACACTTGTTCATTAAAATCGTTTAAGCTCATTAACATATCCTGAATTCATACAGCGTAATGAAGCGCAAATTGTCAAAAATGACAGCAATTCTATCTGTTGAAAATGTAAAACTTCTGCCGCGTTTTACATAGGTTAAATAAAAGTTCAATGATCGATAGACCGGTCAAGCACTTCGTATTTAAGAGGCTGTAAACATCCTTCTTTCCCCTTAACTTCCAAAGACCTAGGAACTCACGGCAATCCATCTCATAAGTCCTTAATGTACTCATCAATACCCATGAATTCCAAACCACACTGAGAGAAATCGGTAGAGATTAATTCACGGAACGGCTCCTCGATCTAATAACTAGCTTTTGCCGTGAAAAGACAGCAAGGAATAGAGATACAAGGTCACGCTTTCTTGCGAGAACTGTTTTCTCAGAAGCTTCGACTTGAGAGGGAAGGTGTCGAAGTTTCACGCGTTAGGCCACGCCTCTTTGCTCGCTCAAGTCTCCAGCTCATCGCTTTTAGATCAAACAACGAGAAATAAAATCGAGCGCGATTTATATTCGCGTGGCTATTTATATCCGATAACTATAACAGTGATCCAACGATCCAAACATTTATAGCACGTAAACAGCTCACTAATTCCAACCAGTCAACTACTTTTGAAGCACATCAATGCCAAAAAAATTCAGATGCATTTTGCTATATATGTGGCAAATTTGATGTACCAGTAAATCGTAGATCATTTAGTGATGACCTTATATCAATGTATGAAGACTATTTTGCTATAAAAGTCCAAAACCAAACTGAAAATTGGGTTCCTCATAATGTTTGTGGTGCATGTTTTCAGTCACTTACTCGTCACAAAAGTAATGAAGGCAATAAGAAAACACTCAAAATTAGAAAACCAATGATATGGAGACAACCTTTGTGAGAGGAAGACTGCTACTTCTGTATGACCAATCTTAATGGAATAAATAGAAAAAATAAAGGTAGGGTCAAATATGCTGATATATCTAGCGTCAAGAAACCAGTGGAAGATAACGATACTTCAAAAACCTACAGGAAATCGTCAGTGAGCAGAGAGACGACTCATACAGTTGAAAACGATGACGAAATTGATCGTAACAGTGACGAAAGTATTCTGAAAAATGATAAATATGATGATTATGACGAAGATGGTGTTGAATATGATGACGATGAATACAACGATGAAGATGAAGAACAGTATCTTCCACATAGCGAAAACCGTGGTGCTCCAGAGTTATTTACTTGGGCAGAATTTAATGACTGTGCACGAGATCTAGGACTTGCTAAAGATGGTATGGAATATTTAGCTTCCATTTAAGGAAAAAAAATTTGTTTGCTGAAAAAATAAAAATAAGTTCTTGTAGGAATAGAGAAAAAGGTTTTAGACAATACTTTAAATCTGAAGTTAATTAAAAGGGAAAATTAGTGTACTGTGATAATATTGATGGGTTGATGGAAAAGATGAAACCCAGTATTTATAAACCAGAAGATTGGAGACTATTTAATGACGCTTCCATGCGCAGCCTGAAAGCAGTATTACTGCACAATACTAATGTTTATGCTCCAATTCCAGTTGCACATTCTACGGAATTGAAAGAAGACTATAGTATTCTTAAACTTCTTCTGGAAAAAATTAACTACTCAACGCATGAATGGAAGTTGTGTGGAGATCTGAAATTTCTTGGGATTTTATTAGTACAGCAATCAGGGTTTACAAAAACACCCTGTTACTTGTGTTTATGGGATAGTAAAAATCGCATCAAGCATTATAAAAAAAAAGAAATCGCTGAAAAGAACATCATTTGACATCCGAAGCGAAGTTGAAAGCGGGTGTATTTAATGGTCCACAAATACGAAAAATGTTGCGGGATCCGGAATTCATTAAAAAAATGACAGACACTGAAAAGGCTGCCTGGCTCAGTTTTAAGATGGTTGTTGAAATTTTTTTAGGCAATCACAAAAGTGCAGATTACGAAAAAATTGTTTCTGATATGGTTTCAAATTTTGGTGAATTGGGTTGTCTAATGAACTTGAAGCTCCATTTTCTTGATTCTCACATTGACGAGTTTCCAAAGAATCTGGGAGATTTTAGTGAAGAACAAGGCGAACGTTTTCACCAAGACATCAAAGAGATAAAGCGTAGGCATCAGGGACATTGGGATGTTAATATGATGGCTGACTACTGTTGGTCATTAAAACGAGTTCAAGTTTCAAAGGGAACTAAACGGAAGCGACACCCAATCCGTAGATCTTTTGAAAAAAAGAGTCCGATATTGTCGAATAAAATCGTGAGAGGCGAGGGGACTCACGCTAATCCAGCAGCCCAATGTGAGAGGCAAGGGGAACTCACGCTAATTCAGCACCCCAACGTGAGAGGCAAGGGGACTCACGCTACTCCAGCACCCCAAAGGGAACAGAATTTACTACGTCCACGCCGTTGTTCCTGGGTAATGCTGAAAGTAAATCAAACTTGTTCCAAAAAAAGTGTTTTATTTTTCTTAGATCCTACAATTTCAGGCAAGGGGAATCATGCTCATGGAACACCTAGATGGGACTATTGGAACCCCAGATTCAGATTGAGCGACCCAAAAGATATAAAGATATGGTTGCAAAGTCGGCCGGACATGAAACTCTTTTAATTTTATACAAAATATACAAGAAAAAAACGCTGTTTTCGTCATTTTTACGTCTCTTTTCGCATTTTTTGGAAAACTATGACCTGATAGGGTTTTTTGAACCCCGTATTCAGATTCAGTGACCCAAAAGACATATAAATATGGTTGTAAAGTCGACCGGGCATGAAAATCTTTTGTTTTTATATAAAACATACACGAAAAAACGCTATTTTCGTCGTTTTTACGTCTCTTTTTGCATTTTTTGGGAAACTATGACCTGATTGGGTTATTTGGACCCCGGATTCGAAATCAGCGACCCCAAAAACATATAGATATGGTAGTGTAGTCTACCGGACAGACCAATTTTTTTTTGCCTGTGTAATCATTTAAATATCGATGGACATATCGGTAAGTACGAAAATCTTTAAAAAGAATGATAGAAAAATTCCCAAACTTACCTGCGAATCAAAGAATATGTAGAACACGTGCGCCCACGTACATGTACGATGACATATCGAAGTCGCTGGGCATTATATTATCTGAAGAAGAAATATATTTAGATGCAGGTTTCACATTATGTCTAATCAAGATGAAAAGCTTATCCAGGGAAGATGAATTAGAAGAATACCTGAATGGCCTGAAAGAGAATTTTTCTCATCTATCGTAAAATGGTCTACTACGCTTAACTATCCTTACAGTAGCTCCTGATTGTTGGCCAATTCGTAAAATATGTTCCGAATTCGGTACTTTTGAGACAATGGCTCAGAAAGCAAAAAATTTGAAAAAATCAGCAGAATCCTGAAGCTCTGATTGGTTGAAGCAAATTCGCAGAACTGAGACCAAAATGGTATGTTTTCGCTGCAGCAAGCGGGAGCATTTGGGTATATACAATTCCTATGAATTTCAATGCGATGCTCGATACTGTTGATTTGAAATATTTGACAGAAAATTCACAAAATCCAATGAAAGATCGTAGAGGATGTATTAGATTTGTGATTTGTAGTAACCCAAAGCCTCCCTCTTACTTCAATAAATGCGACTCATGTCCAGGAATTGAAAAAATTTCTGATAACATGAATCAAGTTCTTTACATAAGAAAAGTATTTTATGTAATCTATAGTGTATGGCAGTCAACTGATAGGTATAATCTTAAAAAAGAAAGTATTTCTGCATAGAATTTTGTTGAAAAATGCAAAAAATCAATCAGAATATGTAATAAAACGTAAAACCCATCTAAAAGAAGGTAAGGTATTCGGTGAGATGTTTCATTCGATTTCTCTGAAACCTTCAAGCACGTGGTACATAATGCTGCGCATGAATTTCATTACAATAAGGATCAGTGAACAGTTGATCCTGCATTATTCTAATTCAGTGCTGGTAAAGAAATAAATAAAACCCTTCAGCCTCGTACCGTTGTCCGATTATACGACGCATGATACTGTTGCAGTTTATATTATGCAAATAACCATCAAAGCATGCAATGGTATTGGTGCCACCTTCAAAAGAGAAGCCACACGTGCTTGTCTTCAAGATAAATGAACAAATAAATTCGAACATATGCCAATCTTCTGTAACACCAAACAAGTACATAGCAGAACTCAAAGGAAGCTCAACAAATTATTTTCCCTTGCTCCGAGTGTGACCAAAATACATATAGAATATTCAATCATTCCTGTAAAAGATAAACATTTGAATTTACGCTCATTATAACTTCGTCCAAACTTATGGACCTAATTCTTTAGAATCCCCTCCCGCCAATTACAGCAGCTATATTGTGTCAACCATATCGAATTCCTATGTTTTGACAGTAGATTTATAATCAGCGTCCAGGGGAACTCTTGAATTATTATTTCTAAGCTAATCAGACTAGTACGAATTATTTGCAACTGAAAAGTTGGTTAATATGGCCATATTGAATCTCTTATTTTGAATTCCCATATTCTGACTCAGAATTCGTAATCAGTGACACTAAAACCACCCAAGTAATCATTTTCAAGTCAATCTGGATAAATTGAATTACTCGAAACTGGAAGGTTGGCTAACATCCGCCATATATTAGCCACTTTAAACCCGCTTCGAGTAATTGTCGCTTTTTAATGAATGATATTTACTAAACATGCATAATTTTTGCACTTTACAGACGCCATATTGGAGATGCCCTATTGAATTTTTGTCAAAGACCATGATGCATTTGAAAGCACACGTTGAGACGAACATTTTATGATCTCAATATTCAAAACCATCTAACAGGCTTTGTATATATTTTTATCAACTGAAATTTTTATAAAAACATAAGTTGCTTACCGACGAATAGGTTTCTAGAGAAGAAAAGAAAAACGTATAATAATTTACAGAGGAAAAGGCTATTAAAATAATAACAAATGTTAAAATGTAAACAAGAAAAATATAAGTCGCTACACTTCAAAATATAAAATCCATGTGTCTATTTTCGCGTATGATTGCATTATTAAAATAACGTCCAGAATATCCCTAGACTTTTATGAATTTCGTACATCTAGGAGAAAACTAAGACGTGCATGAGGAATTCTGAGGACAGATTCGGATTCAGCGGCTCAAAATCCATTTAGTTAGCCTATTCACTTGTCTCGTGCGGAAACCATTTTTTGTGGGCCTGTGTTATTAATAAACATTAAATTTATAGTATTCGTTAAATATTACATTAGTAATAATTTATTAATGAATAAAATCAATAATAATATTTATATGATTCAATTAGTTTAAAGTAAATGTCAACAATGTCTCGTACCGGTGATATGAAATTATAAATCATAAAGAAAGGAATGTGTTAAAGACAATTCTCTGCAGAAATGAAATAAGATTTAGGTAAGGTGGTTACTGAGTTCGTAAATTGTAGCTGTTACATTGCTGCTGCACTGCTAAGCTATACCAAAGACGACACAGTGAATTCTGTATGTATTTTTTAACTTTTTGAGAGAAAATGCTGCGTGGGGAGTTCAAATAAAAAATTCAAGAATTTCTTGAAATTTTGTACCTGGACGTCAACTTGTGGCATGACCTAGATAAGTTGTGGGAAAAATTTCAAATTCATAATAATTAGTCTTTGAAGCCTTATCTTTAAATATTCTCAATAAAACTTTAACAAAAGCATCACGAGTTCTCGAGATACGACGAAAATTGTGCAAGCGCGTGTGCACCAAATTTCAGTCGCTTTATAAGCTAGTCTGACCGTCTGCGCTTGCTCGCAAACTGAGACTCGACGCAGACACGCTTGGACATTTATTGCCCTATCTAGGGAACCACTAAATATTTTTGAAGTTTTATTGGCTTAAATTGTAGATGAGATTTCACAAATTGCGTCCTGTCAAACTAATTTTTTTCTAAACTATTCTAAGTCACAGCAAGAGTAGAAATTAAGAAAAAAAATCTGAGACATTTTTTGCTGCCACAAATCACGCGGTCGACAGCAGTTATCGTCGACTGAAACTTGACATATGAGGCTTGAACATTTTAAGTCGTACCTCGAGAACCCATGAAAATTTGTTAAGTTCCATTGTCTCAAATTAAAGATAAGACTTCAAAAATTAAGTTTTATAAATTGGAGTTTTTGCGAAAACTTTCCGGGGTCATGCAAAATGTGAAAAATATCTCTATTAGAGCTCAATTAACGCATAATTTGCTAATCTTTTCAACGGTTTTTAAACAAACTTTCTCGTTCCATTTTTTAATGAGAATCACGTTTCAAAATCAGCAGTCATTTTTAATTGTATTTTCGCTAATCGTACCGTCAATTTCCGACGGAAGTACATACGTGTGTGTGTGTGTGTGTGTGTGTGTGTGTGTGTGTGTGTGTGTGCGTGCTTGCCGTGCCGATAGTATTCTATCAATTTGGAATGGTTCCGTGCACGAAGAACGAGCTCAGATATCTTGATATCAGGACACCTTAAGTCTTCTG
The DNA here is from genome assembly GCF_010883055.1 of Belonocnema kinseyi. NCBI lineage: Eukaryota > Metazoa > Arthropoda > Insecta > Hymenoptera > Cynipidae > Belonocnema > Belonocnema kinseyi. The sequence goes on from NC_046659.1 coordinate 42,267,856, forward strand.
TTCCGCGACTCTGCATATCACGCCGTTTTGGTGGTCACAGAATACTGAATCTTGAATTAATTTACAACAGTATTATTCTGGGTACAGCACATATAGTTGAAAATGAAAGGGATCCTCTTCTTAAAATGGTCGGGAAGCACGAAGAAGTGGGCAAAGGAGCGTTTCTGTACAAAGCAGCGGGGAGGCTGCTGAAACACTCGGCCTTGACTTCAATATTAGGGGTTAGCAAGATGCATCAGATCTTATCTATCTCGAGTACTCACTCCGGAAAGCCCAGATTAAGAAAGCACAGGAAAAAAACATCCGTGAACAGCTCCTCGACAAGTGGATGTACGGCATGTTTCTTAGAAATGTGGAGGATCAGTCGATGTCGTACGAGCTAACTTTTGCTTTCCTTAAACCACCTCGATTGAAGTCGGGCACAGAGGGCTTTATTGTTGCATGCCAAGACGTTGTCATCTCCTATTTAGCATACCGTCGTCACATTTTAAGCCTAGACATTCCGGACGATAGACGCAGAGCGTGTCACAAACACCCCGACCATCTAGGACATATATTATCTGGTTGTCCAGCTCATGCGGGAACGACTTACATCTAAGAGCAGAATGCGGCACTAAGAGTGCTTTATCACCATCTTTGTCACTCTTACGGCATTAGCTTTAATACCGCGCCATTAAACGTTCCTAGGGAATTCGAGTCAATGGTCTAGACTGAGAAGTGCTTCATATACTGGACCTTCATATTCTCTACAATTGTGTCTATAAGCACTGAAGGCCTGAGTTAGTTCTCCTTAACTTCGAGAAAGAAACCATGTTTGTTATCGAGTTTTCTGTACCATCTGACAAAAACATCATATCTAAGAAGAATAAAAAGAAAGAGAGGTACAGACACCTTATAAGCGACTTGCGATGGTGATACCCGGAATATTTTATTTAGCTAATCGTCATTATTATCGGGGCTGTTGGGAGTGTTACGCTTTCACAGACTGTAACCACCTACCTGAAGGTTTTGAGACGTGATTATAGCTGAAACTTTACAGCGATTCGCTAGGAGCGGTTGCAGTTTTTCAAATTAGCACCCGCCTCCGTTGAAATACCGCGGTTGCCTTTATGACAAACTTTTAATTAAATGTGTATGGGGGCGGACTTTAATGCATCTAAAATAGTCCCCTGATTTCGAATGTCTTAGTTTTTTGAAAATCCTGGTCATTTATTGTTTAAACTGGTTTTTAAAAACAATTTCCTTATTTACTACGGAGAAATTGTAAATTTGTTTAGCATCTCTGAAATAAATAAAAATCTTTGTTCCTTGATATTTTTTTGTAGGACAAACCATTTGTTCAAAAAAATTAAAACTTGTACGTTGTCTATATTAAGATCATACATATTATGACTTTTACCGGAGCCAAATAATAATTTTTTAATCAGGCTTAAAATGAGAGTTTTCTTTTTTGTATCCACTACAATTTTTATTCACAAGATATTTCTCTAAAACAAATACGCATATTTTAAAGAAATCGTAAACCACGAGAATCTACATTTTTACATAAAGTTGATACTCGTAACCTCTTCAGATTTTTTTTCAATCTGAAAAAATCAGGCAATGTAGTTATATGGATACCATTTTGTCTAAATGATAAGCATAAAACATTTGCAATACCTCTACAGGAGAGCAAGAGGAGAACTAGGAATGAAGCTTCGGACCTTGATATTTAAAGCTTTCGATATCACATTCAATACCATATGCTTTAAAATCCTTATCATATTTATGTGCTAATTTAGCGGCGCATCTTTTCAGGTCAGCAACACTATCTTATTTCCAGGTGTCACCGCAAGAAAAGGAAAATTGGAAACAATTTCTTCTGTTTATTGAGAACGCCACTTTGATTGTAGTGTTAATCTGTCAAGAACATGTTTCATTTGTAAATAAAATAGTTGTTTCGAAGTGAGATTGCCAATATCATCTTCTGATTCGTTAATGAGCATATTTTTTTAAAGCACATTTCATCGGGAAAACCTACTTCGATACCTGCACGCCCTGCTTTATTAAGTGTCCTGAATTCCGGAATTAGACCGCTTGTCACGCATTACCTGTAATGTAATACAAAGTCCATTAAAAAGCATACCTAATTGACTTATCTAATATCATATCCTTGGATTACAACGCCTTTTTGATTGCATTTATTTTGTAGAGGATTTTGTTCCAAATCAGAAGAGTGAAAATGAACTAGGAATTTATTTAAACTAAAATATTAGCCCTTTTGCACTTGCCATAGCATCTGAATCTGATGGACTAGATGAATATTCTTCTAGTTCCTCCAAAACTTTCGTAAAATGCAAGCATAAAGCTTTAACCGCACAAGATCTAGCATTATTGTCGACCAAATTTAAGACCTGCTAGAATTATTAAACTTACCTTCCAAAAACCATTGATTCCAACAAAATATAAAATTCTACGCAGATGTATTCACAAATTCAATTCAAAATAAATAAATTTTAAATATAAAATGTATTCATGGTACGTCGCGAGGTCGCGGCGTGCAGATTGATTATTAGAATTTTAGTAGTCATTTCGTGGAATTTCTCGTTCAAGGCTGGATTTTTCGGCCGCTGACGTACAGTCCTTTTGAAAAGGACCCCACCAAGGTGGGAATTCGAATTCCACCCCCAAATACACTTCTGCACAATCAGAGCAAAGTGGGTGAAAATTATTAATCGAAAGGAGTGTAGGTAGAGCGAGGTAACCTATTGTCTGATCATCTTGACCTGGAGGGTCAAGGTTTGGTGGCTAGCATTGGGAAGTGAACTCAATGAGTGACTAATCTTCTGGGCTAGTCGCTTTCAGAGGGCTTAATTGCTTTATTGCTTTTTTTAACTTCAAAAGTGAAGTAATAAACGCAACTCCACAAGGTGCTGCATTTTTATCGACGATTAAGTTTTACTTTGAACAGCTAGCGTACATGCTTACTATCTTCTGGGTGTTAGAATGTAGTTGACGATTACGCACCCCCAAGTAGGAGAGTGCTTTCCTGGAAAAACGCTAACCCGCTCTGTTCCTTAAATCGCCTTACTTAAATGACACGGTGAAGCAGCATTGGTAGGAATGGCGAAATACCTGGTTTGGAAAGGCGTTCACTTTTTTTTGGAACTACCTATTCTGAATTATTGGCCCGACCGGCCTGCGCTCCAGTTACCCCGCCCACGTTACGGCTCTGGTTTTCAATAGAGTAAGATGTGCATAATTCACTAAAGCGAGACTACAGTAGTGATGTAGTGGACATTACTGAAGGATTAGCAGATTCTACTGATACGATTAGCTTGCTTAACTCGGCCCAAAGTTGTAACAACACAACCTCTTCGCACGTACCACCAGATAAATTCATAGTGCAATCCGCAATCGTGGATTACATCACCCTAAAAAACTTTTATTTCTCACGTTTATGTGGCAGTTATCAAATTAATCTATATTTACACTTAGCAATGAAGGTTTTTGTTAATAGATAACACCTTATTGTACAAAACAACTTATTTACAGGCACGATCTATCATTAATCATAAATGCATTTCGGGATTATTTTGCAAATCGTGTAATTTAAGATTGAGAAAGTTAAAATCAGAATGAAGGTTGAGATAATCGATTTGCGTTGTAACTTACAAATATCGATTACTCATAAGTACATCCGGAGATATACGTATATCTAAGAATGAACCGTGTGTTCAATAAATGATTATTTTTTAGTAATACCTTTTTTACAGTTTAAAAGTTAAACTGACCATTACTGGGACAGTTCGTAAAAGCTAACCCACAAAAACACAATTTTAAAATGGGGAATTGGAATTTTTTGTACAAAATCCGTTATAATAAGTGGCTAAGCCATTATTTGATCGACTAGAACAAAAAATACACGATACATTGCATAATTAATTAATATAAATGGATATTTTTTAAGCTAGTCATATCACCCATTAGTAGGACACGAATTTTGAGGCATATCCTTAAGTGGGACAACAAAGAAGCCAATAGTGGGACGAGAAAAATCCAATGGAGTTTATCATAATAAAATGGCACGATTCACTTATAATTTATTACAGAATACATAAAAAAGCAAGAATGGATTGTGATTACCATTTAATTATTTATTCTAAGAAAGTTGATCAACGTATAGTTTATTGAAACCTCTAATTCTAGCCTCAAATTTTGCCAACTCCTTGGCTAAGTAATTTAATAATAAAATTATATGTTTAATTTCTTAATTAAATCAGTAAGTATGCATTAAAATGTAATATTATAGATTAATATTATCGATTCACTTGCAAATTAAACTGCTTGGCAGTATATTTTGAATTAGAATTCAGCTTTATTCAAGTTAATACATAAATTGAAAAATTTTAATTATTTTTTTATTACAAATATATTATTTGGTTGAAAATTTTATTGACTGAGAAATTTGTTTTGATCGACATTTCATCTATTTTGTTAAAATTTGTCTTTTTGGTTCGAAAATTTATCATTTAAATTATAAATTACATTTTTAAAAAATGCAGCTGTTTTGTTGAAAATGATATTATTATGGTAGAAAATTCTACAATTTGGTTGAAATATTTTTCATTTTTTAATAAAAAATCTTATTTTGATAAAAAATCATGTCATATTTAATTTATAATTCAAACATTTTTTGTTTGCAATGACAACTATTATATTTTTTGATAAGAATTAATCTTTTTTGGTAAAGAATTAGTCTTTTTCATTTTAAAATTAAACAATTCGTTAGAAAATTGAAGTGGTAGGTTAATCAATAAAGCTAAATTCTGAGCAAAAATATAATAGTTGATATATCAAACAAAAAAATAATTTAATTACACATTGAAATTAGTCGAATTAATTTAAAAAAAAAGAATTTCCAATCAAACTGCTGAAGCCTCAATCTAAACAGATTAATTTTCAACCACAGTTGCATTTTTGCTCAAAAAAGATGAAATTTATAATTAAAAAGATACGTTTTCAAATTAAAAAGACGAAATTTCAAGAAAATAGTTTAAATGTTAATCAAAAAATTTTACCGAACTTTTGAATTTTCAAATAAAAAAGATGAGTTTCCTTCAAAACAGTTATATTTTTAATTTGGGAATATAAATTTTCACAGAAAAGTTAACTTACTTAATTTATCTTAAAAAGTACATCAATAATATTAATCTTATTAATATTTCATATAAATCTATAATATTTAATTTTAATGCATACTTACTAATTTTTATTGAAAAATTTAATTTATGAGATACTATATTACATTACTTACCTAAGCAGTTGGAAAACTTTAAGGCAGCGCCAGATTTACCAAGGGACACGGTGGGGCTAGTGTCTCAGGCCCCAGGGGGCTGAGGGGCCCCTGACCCCAAAAAATTAATAAAGGGATTAATTAATTTGGGATTTTCTCTGCCCTTAAGAGGGCCACTTCGACGTTTAGCCGCAGGCTTCGAAAAATGTTAATCCGGCGCTGCGTTAAGGTTAGAATTGTAAGTTTCAATAAACTATTTTAAATAACTTTTTTAGAATAAGTAATCAATTGAACATCAAGGTTGTGTTTTATACACAATATTTTCAACATATCACTAACATAATGCTGCGACGTTTAATTAAAAACACGGCGAAAGTGACCGTATAAGTAATGGGAACGCAATTTCGCAACACACGTTCAAGTTCCGAAACTGAGACAGTCAGCGACATCTCGTCTCGGTTTAGGCAACTTCGCCAAAAATTGGCCCAAATGTGAGACATTAAAATATTCATAAGTTATCGAATAAAATCTCTAATAAAGTTATGAATTTTATTCTTAAACGTATCAAAAAATTGCAAAAATATTACTTTTTCTTTTAGAGTAGGAAATCTCAATAATTCATAGTTGTAAAAGTTATGTGGAAGGTTTAGGAACACAAAAAAATGGCGAATTTTATAGCAGTTCATTCACACCTTTTGCGGAATATTTTTGATTATTTTTTCTAAATGTATTACTTGTCAGGGAAAAAATAAATAGTGGTAACAAATTAAAAATAACTTCAAAAATAATAGAACATTTTTACTTTTATAATTTATGTTGGAATATAAAAGATACTCAACGATATTTATTATTGTCCGCGTATTGGACATAATTCTTACGTTGTCCCAGTAATGATTGGTTTACTCTAGTGCTGCCTAAACTATAGTCTATAACGCTAAATAAGTTTGATCTGTTCATATTATCGTTCAAAGTTACAAGATAATTCGTAATTGTAGTATCGAGTAACAGTACAGAATATCGGCTAGATCAGTAAAATCTACTGATCCGCAAATCAGCGTCACTTGCAAATTAGCACTGATAACCATCAAAGAAAATCATATTTAGTTGCTCATTCTTGACAAATTTACTGAACTGGCGTGTTTTCCATATACGCACATGAAAGTTAAATAGATTTAACTTAATTTTTAGTATAAGTCTCAACTACATATTATTGCATCAAACGTTTTTATCAGTTGTACTAACAAATTTCCATCTTTATACAGTATAATTTCCTAAAAACAGTTATATTTACTACTTTCAACAGTTTTGTTTTATTATTATTTATGTATATTTACTTTATCTATAATTGACTTATATAAGCATGCATCAACTAACAGGGAAAAGTAGTTACAGTTATCAGGAATGTTATCAGGAATGTGAATAAATACAAAAGCACAACAGTTTTAGAATTCTATGGAGTATTAAAAATAAATATAATCCAAATTTCATACACTCGGAAAAAAGAATATGTACAATTTCTGTGTCACGGAGATTAAAACCTATATTTGTGACAGCCCTGTACGGACTTAAATTTCTTTTCGCTCAATATGGACCTCTAAAATGAACTTGGAGCCATCGATATGTGCAAGCTTGCTCTTTCAACTTGAACAACACTTAACTCTCTAACACCTCATGTTCAAATTTTCGGCGGCGGCACTTAGAATAAGACTGTTGGATACGGGCCAACTGCCGGCGAACCATGTCTGATTATGCTCCCAACATACATTACCGAGGTTGGACCGACTTTTTCCGTCAGAGTCGGGCCATCTTTGTTATTTATAAAAAAATAGTGTCAAGATGAACTCCGGCTCAAATATAGGCTCAAATCTTGGGATTTGCATGAATACCAAGTACTATTCCAAGTAATTCTTATTGATATTAAAATAAATAAGAAAAAATTCAACCCCTCCGCCAATCACCAAATATTGGTTTGAACGATACAATTTTTTACCATTGACTTCCATATAAAAAGAAAGTTTAGAAACAATAACCCTTATTAAATTTCAATCTTCAAATCACAAATTGCTCACGAACTTGTTGAAAGTTTTCAAAGTGAGGATGAAACTTTAGGATTTTATTCAGGAATATTTAAAATAATTGTAGCATCACTCGTTGCATTTAATATGGGGCCGTCCAAATACTGCGTGGACATTTTTTGTTGTCCAACGTGCAGGATAAACGCGACACCGGTGTCTGTAGAGTCAGTGAAAATAAACCCATATCAGCGGGCGTGAGTGTGTTATTCCCGCCCGCTGATATGGCGGGAATGCGCTTATCGACTGTTACGGAGCTTTCTTTCACCGTTCTCGGGAATGTGCGCCACTTTTAACTCTCGAAATTCAATTCGAAACTAACTTCAAGTTTCACCTGTCATAATTACGTAACATCATATTGTCGCAGAGATTATTCGAAGATTACTTCAAAATCCCATAACAGGTATTTATACTCGTTCAGCGTCTTGTTTATCATGCACTAGGACAACAAATCCGCGTGTGGTGCAAGTGACATTGGTCAACCCCCACTCGTTTGGTTGCACAATGTACTATTACCTTTTTTGGATTTTGGATTCTTGGATTTTGGACAGAGCCCTGGATCCCGCTTGGACAATCGTGGACTTTTGGCACCCCTCCCTCTCACTTCATAAAAAATGCCCATGTGCTATATTCATGGGCGATATGCAATACTATCATTTGTCTAAGAAATTTAAGTGTTCAATGTAATATGACTTTATTATTCTTAAAAATCAGTTTTTGAAATTCTAATTTAAATAGTGTAGAATTCAAATTAATTTTGAATATTAAATGCAGTTTAATTTTGAACTGCAGATAAAAAATTATTGAGCTTCGAAAGCTTGAAGTTATTAACTTCAATAACATTTTACAGGGAGAAAATGTTTGCAAACACGGAGGAGCCGAAAAATTAATGGAAATTATATTTTTAGAGAAACCAAAATTAATAGAAAATAAAGTTTCGATAGCAATAAATAAATTGGAAATAGCTCAAAATATATCTAGATACTTGAGATAAATTATAATAAAGAAAAGGGAGATGTTGGACCCTGAAGTAGAACTTTTACATGCACATTCATACTATTAACGATTTAAAGTTCCGCGTTTGTATATTTCTCTTCTGTCCTACATCACACTCCATTTTCGTCAATAGCGTATTCGGTTATCTTGCACTGGTGCACTCCTTTCTGCACCATTGCAGGTCGGAGTGAGAATGAAGAAGTAAGCAGAAGAAAGACGGAGTGATCGGAGTAGGCTTTGAGTACATCCTTGCAGGATAAACGAAAGCGTTATTAGTGTAGGAGTGTCCTACTTTAGTCGTATAATAGTAAATTGCGCAACAAGGGGCGAAAGGCGTCGATTGCACGATCGCGAAGTTAGCTGCCCGAGCGAAGCGAGGGCAGATATCACTCAAGTGACATTGTTGCCTGGCCCCTAGTCGCGCAAACACTTTTTCATAAAAATATATCGAAAATTTGACTTGACATGCCTGAAACTTTTTTGCGTCTCATCAGAGTTGTTATTCTTTGTAAATACGTACAGTGACAGATATATGTTGAAGACTGAAATTAGCCTTGAGTAGGGACACCGTAGTAAGGGACGCGACAATCGGACATTGGAGTTCGGATTGGTCGAACGAGAAGAGAGCGATACTTTCGTTCCAATAGCCGATACTGTACAGTTATTGAAATTGGCTATAGCTTTACGCTTCGGTATCTCTGTAATTCTTAGTGTTTGTCGTGTTTGTTGCCGTTTAAATACATCGCGCCTTCTACCGCTGGCTCCAACTTCCGGTCCAACTCCCCCCTCCACATAGCCTTTGGCGCGCCCTTTACTACAGGGTCCCTAGCCTCGATTCTCGAAACGAGGTTCGATAAGAGGGAGAATGGTTGCAGACAACTGAAGATTAAGTATAATGTATATACTTTCGATACCGGTTACGGCGTAAAGTTACTTTTACAGTCGCCTGTTTCTACTTTCTAGTCTAGGGTTGAAAACACAACTTCCGACCCGCTACGGGGGCATCGAAAGTCAAATGTTCGATACATGTGTTATGAAAACAATATTTTATATTTTGTCTTTAATAAGCACCTCTACGCACTTCATTGTATGTAGTCGTTAGCAGAACGGCTGACGAAAAGAGTTTTAATTCGCTTTTCGCCGCATCTATAATGACTTTATATCTACTTATGAGCTGATAAGTATCCGCTAATAGTATATGTCAAAAATCAATTTGTTATAATCTGACCGTTCTTACGAAAATTTGTGTAACCCTTCAAGATTGTCTTAATTGTATAATTTTCTGGTCACGTGTTGTTTCTATAGTAGAAATTCGACAACTGGGTTACCCTAATGATTCCTAGCCACTTTATTTTACGACTGTTTTTTTTCTTTTCAAAATAATAATTCTAAATTGAGTAAAAACGCCTTCTATTTCAAATTAAAGATATTATCTAAATACTTGCAAGTAACACTGTGGAAGTATCAGTCGCCGATTTGGATGAAACCTTGCGAAATTAGTAGAATTATGGCAAATAATCAATGCATTTTTTTATATTAATAAAGATTTAAGTTTAAGGGTAGAAAATACCCCTCACGTCTGAGGGTTAGTTTTCACTTTTAAATTGGAATCAGTGGAAGGGTATAAAATCGAACACTATACAGCCTTTAATTTCTGCAAAAGGTGTTTTTGTATCACTCATATTTATTGTCTTTTTAAGAAAAAGATAGGAAATTTGGACTGCAAGTTCAAGAAAACTTGTTCAAGTCCGACAATTGCGGTGTCTTAGCTTCAAATTCAGGAAAGTTAACGCCTGTCCTCGTGAAAACGTGGTTCCAACAAATGTTCTTTGCATCATTCCAACGATAAAAGTCTACTTTTATTAAATGCGTGGAGTGCTCAAAATTCTAAAATACTTGAAGCAATTGCGGAAACAAAATAATAGCTCAAAGTTCACACTATTCCCACAGGAACGATAGGTAAGATTCAACCTCTCGATGTGTTCTTTCTCACGCCTTGGAAAAATTTCCTTCGACATTTTTCCGATATAGTTCTTCTCCACAAGTACGATATAATATTATATTTGCGCAAAAACATCATAAAACTCCAATAACTTGTCCATAAACACTTTTATTCCCCTCGATTTTGTAATTTGATCAAATAACCATAGTTAAAAAGTTGTTACATACAAGATAATTCACTTGAGTTTGAAAATCCTGTAGATTACAACTTTAAAAACTGTGCGCCAATGTGTGACTTATGCATTGACACAGCTGTTATAAGATGTGCATGGTGCACAAAATCTTTGTGCATGAAACAGTTCTTCACTGATTACTATTTCTGCAACCATCATTCTGAATAATACGGAAAGCTGCCACATATTGTGCGTTGTTTTTGTATACGGCACCATTTTTTATGAAAATGTTTCAAAAATCATAATTGCATATTTTTGTACATAAATTATTTAAAATAAAGAAAAGTATGTTGAAAAATGAGGGAAACATGACTAAAAAATATATTTTATTACTTAAAACATCAAAAATATGAAGAAAAAAACCAAAGAGGAACCAATGAGAGAGAAAAAAGCGGCAATAGACACTCCCCACCTCCTTGTTGATTATTCCTAGGTTCGGCGAAGAGCAAGGTGCGGATTTGTTGGCACCGATAACTCTCGACTGATAATCGTTGGTAATGATGAATCCTATATGAAAATTGTGAGGTTCTGGGTGTTGCAATTTTGACCTCAAATTTAAATTCCACAACATTGACAATTCTTTAGGATCATTTTAGTATCCTAATAACTCAAATAATTCTAGTTTGAGCTAAACAACACTCCTACGACACGAATTGAGGCGCTATTTAGGTTCTTCTATCTTGAATTTTGTGACTTCGATCTCAAATTTGAATTCAGCAATATCAAAAACCCCTTAAAAATTCTTACCTTTGTCTGCCATCTTAAATTTTGCCATTTTGACCTCAAATTTGGATTCAGCGACATCTGAAACCCCAAATAGGTATTACAACTTTCAAGTAACTTAAAAGTTTCATCCAAATTGGCCGAAAATAGTAGTTCGAGAAAATCTGCCACTTCTCGTGTTAGACAAATGACTCCATCTCTCTCGCCGCGTTCGGCCAAGCAGGGTCGCGGCCAATATCGCAAGAGCGAAAACGATGGTGATAAAGCACTTTTGGGTCACATTATGTCTGTAGAGATACGTCGCCCCGCGTGAGTGGGACACCTGTATAGTATATCGCCGGTGCGTATGAAGAAAAACCTGAAAAATAAACCTATGAAGAACAACCTTTTCCAAAGACGTCCTGAAATATAAATTGCTTATTAGGTCGCTGTGAAAAACACATTGTTTTAAAACACAGTAAAGAAGAACGCATCTCAGTAAAATGCTACGAAAAAAATATATATTTCGGTAAATGCTGAGAAAAAAACTTATTCCTATAAGCGCTATGAAAAGAAACCTTACTTATGACAAAACCGTGAAAAAACCTTATTTTCGAAAAAGCCTAGAAAAAAGACTGTTTTCGTTAAAACTTTTAATTTAACGGCTTAATTAAAAAAAAAAAATCATTTTCCCGTAAAAAAAGTATTAGTGGTGGACTATGCAAAAACTATAAATAAATATCAAGTTAAAATCGTGTGTTTTACGCTGCCAAACAGTGGTCAAACATCGGAAAAAGGTGGTAAAAATTGGAAAATGTTGATAAAATGGATCAAATCCGATTACTTGCGGGTTTTTGAGGTCGCTGATCACGAATCCGATGTCAAAAATTCCAAAAACGAAATGACGAATCAAATATGGCAGACGAGTATGCCTAATAAACGTTCGATTCTTTCAAAATTGGTATAACGGGGTTTTGCTGGTCACTGATTGCGAATCAGAATTCAGAAATTATAAATATTTTAATTCAAGAGGGTGAATATAAGATGCCGGTTCCAAAATTTTGAAAAAAGAGATATACGAGCTTGAAAATCTATACTTGGGGTTTTTGGAGACGCTGCTTACGAATTTCAACTTATTAAATTAAAATTAAAATTAATCGATTAAATTTAGTTTACATTGATACTTAAATCTTTGAAGTCGTAGATGAGATTTTAAATACTTTGATTTCAATAATGTAACCATTTATGGAATTTATGGATTATGCTAAGTTAGACTAAATTTACAAAATTTCATCAACATTTCCACCACAATTTATGTGTCAGTGTTGGCCATATGAGATCTATTTTGAAGAATTACGAAAATCCAATGGTATATCAGTGATCGTAATCAGCGACCCCAAAAACCCATGAGTATAGATTTATACAGTCTGTCAAGTTAAAGCGTGGGTGGCTTTACTCGCAGTCGGTAAGGTGTATCGACATGATTTTGGTGTCAAAATATTAAGAAGAGCTCCCT
>NC_046659.1:42280690-42282929 GCF_010883055.1 Belonocnema kinseyi
CGTGAGATAGGTGTTTACAGTCTGCAGAGGATTCAATACGACGATCCAGAAAAAACCTCGTGCACCCAAAGAAGACGGAGCGATCTAAGGACTACCGCCTTCTGAATTTTTCCCGAAATTGTTTTAGCATATTGTTGACACGCAGGGATGCTTTTTAGGCCATTAGCAAGTGAAAGCTTGGCACCTACAAGAGCGCCGATGATAAGGACGATTAGTTTAATAGAATATTCCGGGTACAATCGTTGCAACTACCTTATAAGGTCTCGATACCTCTCTTTCTTTTCATTCTCCTTGGTTATGATGTTTTTGTCAGCTGGTGCCGAAAATTCGATAACGAGCATGGTTCGCTTCTCGAAGTCAAGAAAAACCATGTTAGGCCTCGAGTGAGCAACAAAAACAAATTGTCGAGAATATAAAGTTCTAGTATATGCGGCACTTCCATTCTCGACAATTGACTCGATTTCCCTAGGAGCATTTAGAGGAGCGGTATTAAGGTTAATGCCGTAAAAGTGACAGAGATGGTAATAAAGCACTCTTAGCGCCGCATTGTACCTTTAAATGTAGGTCATTCCCGCGTGAGTTGGACAACTAGATAGTATGTGAGCTAAATGCTCGGGTGTGCATGGCACGCCCTGTAGGTATCATCAGGAATGTCTTGACTTAAAATGTGGCGACGGTATGTTAAGATGGAAATGACACCGTCTTGGAATGTCAAAATGAAACCCTCCGTACCAGACTTCAATCCGGGAACTCTATGTGCTGTAACCAGAATAATCATGTTGTGAATATATTCAAGACTCAATATTCCGCGACCACCTTGACGACATGAGATATACAGTCGCGGAACGGAAGACTTAAGATGCATGCTTTTGTTCATGTGCATAACCTTTCTTGTCCCGCTATCAAGGGATCTGAGCTCGTTCTTCCTCCATGGAATTACTCGAAATTAATGTATTGTGCGCCCTTCCACCAACCACTCCGGAATTGGCTCTTCCGACTTTAAATAGGAGGTGAAAATACGGGCCAAATGCTGATGGGTTGAAGAAAACTTCTTCCTTGAAGTTATTTATCTTTTCTGAGTCTCCGTCCAGTCTATGCTGCACTTCGTAGACTTCTCTCCAAAAGACTTCGACCTCCTCTGATTTGGGTGGGTGTTCAACAGTAACTGGAAGGTGTTGGAAGAGTCGAGATGGGTCAGAGAGAAACAGTTGATTTTCTCTGACCCACCTCTGCTTCCGCTCTAGATTTCTCTTAGCGTCAGATAGTATCAGTATTCTCTCAACAATATGCTGCCTGATGGTCAGCAGCTTTGACTTGTTAAGTGTGAGATAACGGGTCCGGAGTTCGCGCGCGAACTTTCGAACCTTGGCGGTAAAATTCCTGCTAGATCTGATGTAGTCAATCACACACTGAATGTGGGACGCATACTGTCTTGCCCTGCCTATCTTTATGGCAAGCTGATGCATTCGTCTTTTAGTCTTATGATCAACCGTTGGTTTTGTTTTACGGTTTGCGTCGACCAAAGTTTTCGCTGCATTATACACACAATAAGTGATAGATTAGAGGTCGTATTCTCCGAAAAAATGTCCACGAAGCTCGTCATCCATTTCAGCCAGATCTTTAGGCTTGAGAGAAACCTTGGTGTTGATGTTTCTCCGGGTCATAAAGCGTCGCTCTTCCTCTATTGGATGCCTGCCCGCGGTTGGTCTTACTCTCGCCTCTCTTTCTCTGTTGCCGACTTGTTCTAGCTGTGGTTGATCAGGCATTTCGCTTACATAGCCCAAATTTCGGAGTAGTTCAGCATGGTTTCGCAGACGTTTCTGCAAAAATTGCGATTCAGTCACTCCGTCCACCCAAAGGTCGCGAGATACCGCCGATTCATCGCATTGCATCTATTTTCATTGGCTCACCCAGCTCTAGATTGGTCGGCATTGTTGGCCGACACATTGTCGGGAGCCCTGCGCGTTCTGTTGTTTTGAACCGCACTTACTACAACTATGTTTGGTGTTGTCATTGTTGTTCCCACGAGAAGCTAGGGAAAAGGGTTCGTGTATCCTTGTAGAGCCTCGCATGCAAGGATAAGGCTGCGTACTCTGAGAGGACACTCGGTATCCCAGAATCACCGTTCTAGACACCTCACCCAGGTGCCATTAAGCTTTCGGCACGGTTTTCACACCTCCGCTTGGGGTTTAATTCCTTCGGGACCACCCCTGGACAATTGTCCGCGACTGTCTATTTA
>NC_046659.1:42283029-42286312 GCF_010883055.1 Belonocnema kinseyi
CCGCCATCTTGAATCTGCTAGCTTGTATTTAAATATTTCCAAATTCTGCCTTCAAATTCGTAATCAGCGATCCTACAAAAACCCAAGTAAAAAGTTTCAAGCTCATATATCTTTTTCAAAATGTTAAAATCGCTATCTTGAATCCACCCTCTTGAATTGAAAATGTCAAATTCCTGACTTCAGATTCGTAATCAGCGACCCCAAAACCCCCAAGTAGATATTTTCAAGCTCATATAACTGTTTTTTGCAACATTTTTAAATCGCCATCTTGAATCCGCCATCTTGAATCCGTTATCTTGAATTGAAAATTGTGAAATTTTGACTTCATATTCGTAATTAGCGACCCCAAAAACCCCCGAATAAGAATTTTCAAGTAGATTCACCGAACAGAAAAATACGTGCACAAAGGGTTAATCGAAAAAACACAAGCATTTAATGTTAAATTATATAACATATTTTATTATTAATAAAATTGTAAACCATTATGGTTAAAGCAATAGGAAAAAGTAATTATTGACTTGAAGAAACAATGTGAAAATATGTACTTCCCGAACGTTTTCATAAGTGCTTTTGACGATGCCTTCTTCATAAGTTACTTATCACGGTTTCTTTTCATGAATACGTTCTTTTTTCATGGCGTTTTCACAAAAAACATATTTTTTCATGGTGTTTTCACGAGTAAACGTTTTCCTCACGGCGTTTCTTGAAAAGGGTTTCTTTTTGCAGTGTTTACTAAAATATGTTTTTCATTACGGCCATTCAATAATGCGGGTTTTTTTTCACAGTATTTATACAAGACATGTCTTTTTCACCCTGTTTACCAATATGTATTTCTTTACATTGCTTACTAAAATAAATTTCTGTTCAGCACATTTTATAGAAATTAGTTTTTTTCATGGCGTTATGATAAGAAGTATTTTTTTACAGCAATATAATGTACGGTTCATTCTCCTAGGCACTGGCGATATGTTCTACGAGAAAACTATAGGCATCTGCCATTGAAGCTTAACAACTCAGTCAAAAAAAATGCTAGCGCAACAAAACAACAGTCATTCAAAAGCTAAAAGTGTTCTACGTTAATGAGCGTGAAGACGTTTGTGTAAAAGATTTGTTGTGCTTAGCAGACTGAAAAATGTAAAAAGAAAGTAAGGTTTTTTGGGTACATTTAAGAACAGTCAAGTTTTGAGCATTATTTCTTATACAAGGGGCGATGGAAAATTTTTTTAAAAATTCATGAGTATGAGAAAAAATGTTGTGGACCAGTTGCAATTAAGAAATTTAGAAAATAATAAAAATTGTTGCTTAAAAGCACCAGCGGTCGGTAGTAAAACAAAAAAGGGCCCCCCTGCTTTCTGTCACTTGTTTTCCAACCAAAAAAATGTCTAAAAATATCGCGATTTTCACAAAAAAGAAGACTAACACATCCTTCCGGGTGACTGAAAATAAATACAGAGCCTATCAATTATAGTTTGCAGTTTCAATCGCTTTAATATCTGTATTAGAACTGAATATAATATAGTTGCACATTTTTGTACTTTTAAGCAACAATTTTTATTATTTTTTAAATTTCTCAATTGCAACTGGTTCACAACATTTTTTCTTATACTCGTGAATTTTTTTAAATTTTTTCCATCGCCCCTTGTATAAAAAATAATGCTCAAAGCTTGACTGTTCTTAAATGTACACAAAAATCCTTACTTTTTTTTACATTTTTCAGTCTGCTAAGCACAAAAAATTTTTTACATAAACGTCTTCACGCTCATTAACGTAGAACACTTTTAGCTTTTAAACGACTGTTGTTTTGTTGCGCTAGCATTTTTTTTGACTGAGTTGTTAAGCTTCAAAGGCAGATGCCTATAGTTTTCTCGCCGATAGTCGGTACTCAGCATGTGCACCATACTGGGAACAATGAGAACTTCTTGACGTAACATTTAGTCACAGGTATACTGAGGTGAAAATGGCATCATGCTGGCATGAGAAAATGAAACCCTCTGTACCTGACATAGCGGAAAAGTTTTTCGTACTTCTCATCACCTCTTTTGCAGTAATTGATGGACATTACTCTTCAGCTGTTATGAGATTGTGACAAAACTCCTGGAAGCGATTGAAATTATCTGTATCTTCTTTCAACTTCAGTTTTTTGGGGATCTTGTTTATGTATCTCCCAAAAGTTTTTACCTTTTTGGGCTTAGGTAGAATTTTAACAGAAACAGGGATATTGCCGAAAAAGCGCGATGGGCTTATATTTCAGCATGTTTCACTTGTTCAGTGTGTGATAGTAGATCCTCAGTTCTGGGGCGATCTTTCGAACCCTTTTCGTAAACGATCTGCCAGATGTTTTGTGGTCAATCACATACTGAACACGGGACGCATTCTGTTTTACGCATCCAATCTTTCTGTTTAGTTTATACAAGTGTCTTTTGGAACTTCGATCTATTGCCAGTTTTAGCCTTCGAAATGAGTCAGCCAAAGCTCTCGCCGCACCATAAACTTAACAACTGATGGTCCTTCTTTTCCTGCAATCGCGATTATCTCTCAGGAGGTCCCTACTTTCCGCGCTTGGTCCTAATGTTGCTTCCTCCTTTTTGTCCAGGGGTGGTCCCGAAGGAATTAACCCCCAAGCGGAGGTGTGAAAACCGTGCCGAAAGCTTAATGGCACCTGGGTGAGGTGTCTAGAACGGTGATTCTGGGATAGCGGGTGCCCTCTCAGAGTACGCAGCCTTATCCTTGCATGCGGGGCTCTACAAGGATACACGAACCCCTTTCCCTAGCTTCTCGTGGGAACAACAATGACAACACCAAACATAGTTGTAGTAACTGCGGTTCAAAACAACAGAACGCGCAGGGCTCCCGACAATGGGTCGGCCAACAATGCCGACCAATCTAGAGTTGGGGGAGCCAATGAAAATGGATTCAATTCGATGGATCGGCGGGATCTCGCGACCTTTGGGTGGACGGAGCAACTGAATCACGACTTGCTAGAGTGCTACGATGCGAGTGTGGACCGTGAACGGGGTTACATGGCACGGCTGTATGCTCTATGGTGCGAGAAACACCCGGTGCTATCGCATTTTTCGCACAAAGTCTGCGAAACCATGCTGAACTACTCCGTAAAAGGGGCTGTGTAAGCGGAACGCCTACTCTACCACAGCTAGAACAAGCCGGCAACAAAGAAAGAGATGCGACACTAAGACCAACCGCGGGCAGGCATCCAATAGATGATGAGCGATGCTTTACGACCCGGAGAAACATCAACACCAAGGTTTCTCTCAAGCCTAAAGAT
>NC_046659.1:42286412-42293017 GCF_010883055.1 Belonocnema kinseyi
TAATATATTTGAGAATCTTTGAATTACTGTGAAATTGTGGCATGAAAAAATATAACTTTTGGATTTTCCATTATTTTGTATGCTGCCAAAATTTGAATTTTTGATTTATCAAGACCATTCAAAAAGTTGTGATGATAATCTTCTAGGGCATTTAGAAATGAACCTTTTTCTTTTCTTGCCATTCTTTTATATTGTTCGTTATTTTGCTTAAAAAATTCAATTTCGTGTGTTTTTTTTAACTTTGTAAATGCCATAACTCTAATCATGTTTAATTTGATGAAAAAAGTCATAAGGATAAAGACTATATGTACTACAAATACTTTTTAAATACTATGAATAACCATTCAGAGAATTCTTGAATTTTGAAAAAAGTTGTATCAAAAATATTCAAAATGCGCGCACTTTTTAAATGTTTATCCAAAATGGCTGGTTTAGGACACTAAAAGAATGTACCAGAGGCCAATCTAATAGAATGATTTTTTCAAAAGTTATCGTGCTGACAGACAGGCATATATACATACAGACAGACAGACAGACATATACATTCATAAAAACCTATTTTTCGGATTCAGGTAATCGCAAAACGTTGACATTGGACTAAAACTGGGGGACGGGTTTGTCAAATTTAGACATCTAATACCCTCTCTGATGAGAATGTAAAAAAAAACATTAATAAAAATTTTTTTGCTCTACTTTCGGTGAAAAAATTGTATCTGTTTATTTTTTCTTAGCTTGTGTCGTGCGTCGAAAAATTTTGTTAGTGTATTTTCAATGTTTTTTCTATAAATTTTTTTATAAATTTCTATAAAAAAGTGATTAATAACAAATTTGTAAATATTTTTTGGGTTCAAAATGTTTGTCTTATCAGTTTTTTTCCTACCTTGCATTGTTTGACCGCAAATGCAATTCTTGATCTATCGAAAAGTAACGTTTTTTTGAAGTAGTACGAACAACTGTATAGAGAATTTTTGAATGATGAAAAAATGTGCACTCAAAAATTTGCATAATAGGCTCACTTTTAGTATTTTGATCCAAAATGTCTGACTAACAAACTTGGGCTTTAGCTTAGGACACTAAAAGAGTGTACCAAAGGCCAAACTAATATAATGGTTTCTTTCAAAAGCTATCGTGCTCACAGACAGACAGACATAAAGGCAGACGGACAAACATACAGGCACATTCGTAAAAACCTGTTTTTCGGATTCAGGGGGTCTCAAAACGTGGACCTTTTGACAAAAACAAGGGGTCCAATTTTACCCAAATCTAATACCGTCTCTGATGAGAATGTAAAAATGATTTATTTGTCATGAATAATTTTTTGATGGTTCTGTTTGTAATTTTAATCGTGAAAAAATAGCACCAACACTTTGAAAAGTTACATTTTTTTGAAACCCCACACACGAGACAAAAAAGAAATTAAAAGACAAAAGTTGTGATAAGAATGTGCCCACGCAGCGGGCAGATTTTTTTTTTACTGTTAATGATGTGTTTCAAGATTAAAGCCGAACCTACGCTTCCTATAAAAAAGTAATTTATAACAAATTTGCAGATGTTTTTCAAATGCACCATTTTTTTGTACTCATCTTTAACCGTATTTTGCATAGTTTGGCCGAAAAACGTAATTTTTGGATTTTTCATTATCTTGTATGCTGCCAAAATTTGAATTTTGTATCTTTCAAGTAAATTCAAAAAGTTGCTATAATAATCTTGTAGGACATTCAAAAAGAAACATTTTTCTTCTCCTGAATTTTTTTCATATCATGTGTTATTTGGCATAAAATGTTCATTTTCGTGTGTTTTTTGGAATATTGTAAATTCTATAACTCTGGTAACTTTTGATTTTATGAAAAAAGTCATTAGAATAAATTGCTCTAGTTTTTTTATTCTATGAATAACCATAGAGAGTTTCTAAATTTACAAAAAGAGGTCTCAAAAATATTCAAAGTGTGCCCACTGTTTGAATTTTCATCCAAAATGGCCGACTAACGAACTTGAACTTTAGCTTAGGTAACTAAACGAGTGTGCCAAAGGCCAATCTAATCGATTAATTTCTTCAAAAGCGATCGTGTTCACAGACAGAGACAGACATACATGCAGACAGACAGGCATACGGACAGACACACACATTCGTAAGAACCTGTTTTTCGGATTCAGGAGGTCTCGTGGACAGTTGACGAAAACTGGGGGGGAGGTCAAATTTTACACAAATCTAATACCTTCTCTGACGAGAATAAAAATGTAAAAGCACGTCCGAAGGGTCCCACTGATAGCAACTACAATCTAAAAATCCCTGACTGAATTTCCTGGGACTTCATTCATCTAATAATCCAGCTTAGATTATTAAGCATTCTCCTAACTAACGATAAAAGAATGAATATGGATATCAATAATAATTGTCTACGAGACTTAGGCGATCGTCAGCATGTTCTTATTCATTATTAAGTCTAAAAATATCAGTAATCCTTTTAATAAGTTGATCTACTGGGAATAGCAAACAGATGCTCAAAAAACTGTCACCTGCTTTTTTATTCTCACTGTCCTTTTTTAATTTTAATTGTTGCATTTTTCATTGTATGCTTCTTCTTTGCAAATGTGGATATTTGTTGTCGGCTTTAAGGTCAGGTGAATTGAAGACAATTAAACTGTTTTAAACAGTGGGTTAAGGAGTTCTTTTAGAACAGGGAGGGATATTAATAAAATGTGAAAAAACTACTCGTGTTTAGATTTATCTTTGACTTAGTTTTTATTATTACCTCAAAAACAATGTTATTATTTAATACTTACCCTTTAAATTAAAAAAGGGCTAAAACATTAATAAAAATATAAAAAGTAGGCGCCGCCACCCTTCAAGGATGTTTTATTCATTTATTTTTTTTAATGTTATTTTTCACGTATAAAACAAAAAGTACGCGTCCTATCAAGAAGTGATTCTTAACGAAGTTTTAGATCTTTTTTGGGCTGACAAATTTTGTTAATTCATCTTTTTTTGTATCCTACATAGTTTAACCACACAATGGAATTTTTGACTGTTCATTATTTTTTGGGCAATCAAAATTTGGATTTTCGATTTTTCAAGAAAATACAAAAATTTGTTATGATGGTCTTGTAGGGCTTTCAAGAACTATGTTTTCTTCTCTTGACTTTTTTCATATCGTGCGGTTTTTGGCTTAAAATTTTGATTTGCGGTTGATTTTTAAAATGTTGAAAATGCTATAACTTTGAGAATTTTCTTTTTATCAAAAAAAGTCGTAGAAATAAATTTTTTGTCCTTTTTAATACTAAAAATTTTCAAAATGCACTTTTTTCATTTTTATAAAAAACGGCTAGTTAACGAACTCGTCCTTTCTTTTAGGATCTGAGAAAAGTGTGTCAAAAATGGATTTTATCGTATCATTTTTTCGAGAGTTATCGTGTTTGCGGAAGGACGGACTGGCGGACAGACAGACGCCATCGTAAAAACTTGATTTTCGGATTCAGGTGGTCTCGAAATGTGGAGATACGTTGAAAAACTGTGGTGTTAAATTTCGGACAATTCTAATACTTTCTCAGTCCTTAATGATGAAAATGAAAAAATGTTGATAAAGTAGGAAGTCGGCTTCCCGCTCCCCTCTGTCCTACTGCTCTAACTGGTGCAAACAGGTCTGAGCGCATTTGTGGCCCATGTGCGATGTTTAGCGCCTTCACGCTTGTAATACGAAGATAATCATTTTAAACCGTTTATGTTGGAACGAGATTTTCGTCAAATTATTTTTCTAAAGTACATTGTTAGCCGGTTTAATCGTGCTTGTGCGATGATCAACAATAGAAAAACCACTAAGAGTATGGAAAGAGCAAAAGCGCTTTCTGGAGGAGACAAAACATCTATTGGTGCATTGAAAATATCTGGCATATCAAATCGAGAGATAGCTAAGCTTATCAAGCGTCGCAGTAACACAATCGACCAATATGTAAAAAGGAAAGGTAAAGAAACTGTTCAAAAAAAGAGGGGACCGCAACCAATGTCTCAGATCGCGATAAACGAAGAATAGTCACTTTCACCGCCCAAACAACCAAAGGCTGCAAACGAATTAAAAATGACGTAACGCCTAACGTATCGAAAAGTATAGTGCCCAAAGCTTTTGAAGGATTGCCCACAATTGATTTGCGAGAAAAGGCAGAAAGCTCCAAAGCTAAAGTCACATTGCATGCAGGCACGCTAAAATTTTGCTGAAGAGAAGCTGCATTATATGCGTGAATGGTTGAAGGTACCGGATGCATTATGCATTTATTTTTCCATTCTTAACCATTTGCTTCTTTTAGTTTACATAGTATCATATGAGGTAGTATCGTATGTATACGTAGTATCGTATGTATACGTAGTATCATATGAGGAGGGAAAGTTAATTTGGTTTTCATTACACATAAAATGAACAACGAAGATTATCAGCAGTGCTTGAAGAACTTATCGAGCCCTACGTTCGACGATTCTGCTCTGCTCGGTTGACATTTCGACCGTCAAACGCGCCAATGGTTCGAGATGCTTATGACAACGCTAAGCAGTATTCGACGGTCGCAGAGCTCAAGGAAGTGGCAAAATCAGTGTAGGACAACATCAGCGCAAAAAGTCTTCAAAATCTTAATGATTCAATGTCAAAGCGAATAAAAATGGTATTAAAGAACGACGGAAAAGTAATTGACTACTAATTCTTTATAAATATAGCTTTAATTAATTCACTAATTATTTGTTAATATAGCTTCGATTACTTGAATGAAGCAATTTATTTTAAAAAATCGAATTTTATTTAATTGCCCCTATTAATTTGGAAAACCACTTTTTTTTAAACTAAAACTGTTAAAATAGTAGCAAAAAAATTACACCAACAAAATTGGGTCCTCTTATAAATTTGGGACACACTATATCAGAATTTTAAAGTATCAGAGTATTTTGATTGTATCGGAGTTCAGTGAATCTTTTTATAGGCAACAATTTGGTATTTCCATTAGTTTAGTCATTTCTTCGATAATAATCAAAAAATCAGTTTTTTGGACATAGAAGGAATTAAAGGTATTACAGGTAAGTAGGTATTCAATAAATCAAAAACAAAGAAAGTAACATTTTGTCGGCAGATAATCAAAAAAAATTTAATGAATATAGTTCTTTTAATAATTTTGTTCTTTAATTTGTTAGTTAAATTGAAAAAAATATAGAATTTGTGTTGAAAAAATAAAGGATTTAACTATTTTCCGTTTATTATTTAAAATGCATTCTATAGTACCTTTTTTCAAAGATCCTTTCGGTAAGTTTTAAATTTGCAATTTGACCCGCACTTCAATCACAGGTATCAAAGGTTTCATTATCATATCGTTGTTTCATTGATGTTACTACCTGTATAAATTTTGTTTTCCAAGATAAGGGTGCTGTATGAGTACCGAAACGTTGTTGAATATTTTGTACAAATTTTTGTCTATTGTGATTTGATAATAATGAAAACAAAAAAAAATGGCAGAAATAAAAACCTAGAACTAAGAGAATTTGTTTAGTTGCCTTCTTATTTTTCTTTCCTCTTTATGATTTTTATGCAATATTTTTTTTTTCTTTTTTAAGAATTTTCTTTAAGATGATCATTTGTATAATTACAATAGGAACGTCTTATGATGGTTCTCCAAATTTGGTCGCTAGATTCTTGATTTTATTTTCAGGAATTCTATACCTTACACAAATGAAAAATAACTTAATTAAAATATCTTATTCTCAGAATTCACCAAAACATATTGAATTTTTGTGATTTATATAGGAGATTCAAATTTCTTGATAAATAATAACTGTTTAAATAATTTTAAATCAGTTGTAACATACTTACAAATTTGTGGCTCATTAAATATAAATTAATAAAAAGCATGCTTCCCCCGCATTTTTGTCGAAAACCGAGCTTTTGCCATTTAAAATCCCATTTTAATTAAAAAGACCCGGAAGCACGTGCTAATATTAAGAAAATAATCTTTCATTACGCCAAAAATTTCTTACAAATTAACAAAAGGTTACCCTGAAAACAGTTTATTTTGGCCAACTATTTAGTTTGTAAGATATGTAACTGCTTATTACACTACTTTAAATAAATTGTTTAAATATTTATTTTAAACTTTTTCATGTGAAAAACATTATTATAATTGTTAAAGAATTCTTTAACTGCAATATTTTTTGATCATTTCAAATTTTTACTACAGTATCAATGTTTTCATCAAGTGTATGCGACTTTAATTTTTTAAAGAATTTTTTTTAAACTATTTCTTAACGGCAATGTTTTTTTAACATTTTTTCTTTCTGCCAAAGTCTGATTTTGGACAAATTCTATATTTTTGGGAAGATAATTTCTAAAGATAACAAAATATGAATGACATTTTATTTTTAAAATGTTGATTTCAATTTCAATGAAAAAACGGTATTATATAAGTTTAAACTGCAATATTAATTAAATAATAACTTTTCTAATTTTAAATTGCGTCCCTAAATGAGAATTTGATTTGTAGATATTTATTGTTTGTCTTATTTATTTGATTGATATAAATTTAAGGTTAGTTTAAATAAGTAACTTCTTTAAATTAAGTAAAGTTCTTGTTTACATTGA
>NC_046659.1:42293117-42298792 GCF_010883055.1 Belonocnema kinseyi
ATTATAGAATTTATTTAAGTGAAGGAATCCTTTTTTTAAACCAAGCCTTAAATTTGAACATTCTTTATCAAAATAATGTAGTGGCTCGATAATATGTTTATTGTTAATCATAATTATCGTTATATATGTAAAAGCAGGAACACTTATTCAATCCTAACGTTTAATTCTGATTAATTTTTAATTTTGCTTCTTATTTCTGAATTAAAAAATCATAAATTAGAATAATTAGAAATTAATCAGAGTTAGACATTTTAATTGAATTTATATACGTGTCCTTGCTTTTATAACTATACCGCGATAATTATAATAGATAAAAAACATAATCGAATTCATAAATCATTATTTTAAAGAAAGGAGGTTAGATTTTAAAAAGATTTACTTGCCTGAAAAATCTTAAATTATATTCTAAATAGAGACCCAAAATTCAAATAGTTCCAACACCTTAAATATAGTGTCAAAGGAATAATTAGTTTAGATTTTAGGTGAATAATAACGCAGGGAATCCTGCTCGCAGCACCTTAGCATGCCTAGCGGCACTCAGTAGCACTGCTTTGCATTGTATTTTTTGTTTGAATCAACTAAATATTTTTATAAATTCAAATATACTGATTATAAAAAAGTTCATTGTTTAATAAAAGTACATTTTTAGTTTGAATCAAACAAATTGTACTGAACAGATTATTTGTTTCAGTAAATAAGGCAAATATTTTCCATTTCTTAACATTAAGTAAAACATTTTTTAATCTTAGCAAAAAATTTGTTTCTTTCAGTTATATGAATATAAAAAAATTTAGTTGTTTGAGTCAAACAAACATGTTTCTGAGTGTATGCAAGATATTTTGTAATTTTTACAGATTAAAAAGAATTCACTCATAAGGGCCACCACTGTGCTTCGAAACTTTTAAAACAATTTAATTGTTCTCAATTTACCTGGCCCTAAAGATAACAACGAACATCAGCATTTCCAAAGAAGTTCATTTTTAGAAGGTTCGATGCAATCCCCAAGCGATTATTGTTATAATTTTTACTATTTCGAATTCAAAGTTTCTAAATTTAAAATTGTTCATTTTTTATCTATGGTTCAGTCAAGTGCATGCCTGTATGCTCGACACATAAGCTTTCTTCTTACTTTTATGGCCACGACAGGTAAAACGTCGTTTACATGTCTCAAGTCAAGCCTTGTCTTGGCTAAGATGACGTTTTCTTTTCTCAAGTATACACGCCTTAAGGGCATGCTCCTCGTAACCACGTGACCAAACTAGTCCCCGATTATGAGCATTTTTTTGTGTTCACTGTGTCCACACGGACTGAGATATCGTGTTTAAAATTTGTCAGATTAAATAAAAAGCAGTAAAAAACGGTTGTATACATCAATATGTTTATAGTTTTAAAGAAAGTTTATTTACAAATCGATGAAATAGGATATTATCGTTCGAGTTATAGCACTTTGCAGATATTTTTTGGTTTGATGCATTTCGAATTTTTTGGTTCGCGTATATTGAGCACTGACGCCAATTTTGGACTAAATCGTCTAAACCAAAAAAAAAATTAATGTAAGCAATAAAATTTGCACATTCGTTGCAAATCAGCTCCATAAATCGCCCTCACTTTTCTGTTTACTTACGATCCGGAGGGGAATTGTCAGTTAAACTAATCCAACAGATGGCGCCACAAAAAGTAGGTCTGTCTTTTTCATTGAATTGTATTAAGAAAAAGCAAAAATAATTAAAAACTTCATGCTGTTTGCAGATAATCAAAAAAAATAGATGAAAAAATAAGTCTAGCTATTACTAATTATTTAAAAAAAGAAAAACTCATGTAAATATGTAGTTCAATATGAATAAAATTTAATTTTGAGATACATTTTGAAAGCAGTTCGAACTTTATATTTTTGTGATTTATTTTGCTTATATTATTGATTTTATTATTTGGTAAAGTTAAACAGAATTATTTTTTGTTAAAATTATTAATGTTACTAATGAAAAAATAAATAATATTAAAGACCTCAATGACAAAAATATTTAAAACATATACATGATCAGAAGAATAATAAAAAATATATGATGTATGTTTTATATTGAGGGAATGATTTGGTAAAAAGTTAATAAAAAGACTAATAAATGAGAAAGTCGGTTTAATATTATTTAATATAATGTATATATTTATTTAAATTGAACCAAGTATCATATATACATTTATACAGTACAATCATGTATTTGTTCCTTAATTTTGAAAGCTTTTTTCTCACTGCTTTCAACCCCTAATAATTTTAATAAACATTTTTTATTTAAAGAAGATTTTGAATTAAATATTAAATTATATTATTGCAAACTTCATTTCGAAAATGAACAGACTATAAACTATTAAACTCTATAAGCAAACGTACCGCACTCATGACGGACAGTAGGAAGAAATTCACTTTTTTCATTCAGCTTGACGCTCCGAACTTTTGTCTTCTCTATTTGTTTATTAATAATTTTTTTTCTTAAAGGATGGAAAAACAGAAATTTTTTACATAACAATTTTTTACGCTTTGATAACTGATCAGGAAAACTTTATATTGTCTAAAATTAATGTTTAGGGACTCATAAAATACAAATAATTTGTTTACCATTTCATTTATTTGTTGGAAACAAATTAAAAAATAGTCTTATTATCGGTGAAATTTTTTGGTGCTAAAAGTGCTTCACATTAATGCAGGAATTACATTTAATAACAAAAATAATTTAAAATATTATAATAACTATTGTTATAAACAATTCTCGTGGAAAAATATTATAATTTGAGATTTTTCAATTTATTATTTGCTTCAAGCGCCAGGAAGAATTCAGGTATTCCTTAAAACAATAAATATTTAATAATATTTTATAAAATATAACAATTTAAATTTTTGTAAATACATTAGATAAAGAAATTCAAAATTTTGGTCCTTTTGCATAGAATTTTTTTTCACACTGGAAATATTTTAAGCTTTTGGGCGAATAACTGCTAGTCATCAAAATATGTGAGAATTTAACAATAACAATTGTTATGAATAATTCTCGTGACAAAGTATTCAAATGTAAGGTTTTATAAAAATATTTTATTTTCTTTAATCGCTACAATGGCTACGGATATTCCTAAAACATGTATCTTTGATCATATTTAGTGGGATATAACAACTTACATGTTTATAAACAACTTACATAACCAAGTCGAACTCAAGTCGAAGCATTTTTACTCGGGAACTTCCTAAATCCCGAAAACGATATGGCAATCCGGATGGATTGAAGAAATCACTAAAAATGCCCTAAAAATAATTATTGGTTACGTGTATGCAGATACTTATTTGTTGATTTGCAACAAATGTGCAAATTTTATTGCTTACATTAATTTTTTTAAGGTTTAGACGATTTAGTCCAAAATTGGTGTCAGTGCTCAATATACGTGAAACAAAAAATACGAAAAGCAACAAACCAAAAATGATCTGCAAAGTGCTATAACTCGAATGGTAATATCTTATTTCATCAATTTATAAGTAAATTTTCTTTAAAACTATAAACATATTGATGTATACAAACTTTCTTCAGTGCTTTTTATTTAATCTGTCAAATTTTAAACACGATATCGATATCTCAATCCGTGTGGACACAGTGAACACCAAAAAAATGCTTATATCCGGGGACTAGTTGGCTCACGTGGTCACGAAGAGTATGCTCTTAATACGAATCTTTTTTGGCTCATAGATGAGATTAAAATTGATAAATAAAATTTTTTAAAGAATCTAGTGAGTCTGAACGAGTATAACCCTTAAAAATTTTCTTCAACAAAATAAAAATTGTAACTTTCTAGAAGGATCTCCTAAGCTGTTAGAAATACGTAAAAACAAATAAGATTTTCGGTATCATCATGAAACAAATATAATACAAATGAAAATCTGTAACTAAGTTGATTAAATATATATTTTGTATAAATTATACAATATTGTTTAATCATGACCAAAGATTAGCTTTTATGACAGTCAGAATGACCTTTTTTTTAAGACAGGTATACACTCGAAGTTATAAACCGCTCGTGCTGGAGTCATAAAAATTTGACTCAAGAGATGAATTTAAGTCTTCAAGACATATAAACTTGTCTGCAAGACATAAATTGAAATCTGGCTTTGTCTCAAAACTGAGACATGCTCAGTCGACCTTTTCGACTTCAGCATGTCTTGATTGGGGGGAATTCAAGTCGAACTCAAGTAGAAGCATTTTTACTCGGGTGCACATCTTATTACGTGAAGCAGGGAAAAAGTCATTTTCAACTCCATTCATTCAGTTTTCATTTGAAGGGAAAATGGATCGTTTTTCAAATAAAGGTGATAGGTATACCATTCTTAAATAAAATAAAGGTTATAGCTAAGGCATTCTTAAATAAAACGGTGTAAATGAAAATAGATAGAATAAAAGTGCATAATTGACCTTTAGTTTTACCTTAAATATTTCTGTTTCTTCTTCAGATCTACGATGTAAAATATATACGAATTATGTTTATGGTAGCATACTGCGCACATGCACGAACGACGGGTGGAACATTATTATGCGTATCTAAAGGGTTGCTGGGTTGTGTTGTGGCCCGATAGATTCTGCCGGATAAGCTGATAGACTGGCCCACTAAATTCATATGCATGAGTCCTTATTATATGGTATAAGCTATGCACACAGGTGGTTTCCTCTGAATAGACCAATACTCACGCAGGTTTAGTGTAACACATAGGTTTATAAGAAGCATACAGCCAACTTGTCTAGGTTGCCAGGCAGCGACGTCCATCACATCAAATTTTCGCCTCTTTCCGCATGAGTTAATTTCCTTATTTACATTCCTATAAATAGTCTCATTTTATGCTAACTTGAAAGAAAAATTAATATAGATGTTATTTCACAAACTGTAATGTTTTATTAAATTATCAATATTAACTTCAGATATGTGTAATTCCTGTGTGGAAAAATTTCGCAGCAGTCTTAAATCATGATTAAGCAAGTACAGTTTTTATCAAGTCTATCTATTAACGGAAAACTAGCCTGGCGCTATCTTGACGCCGCACAGTGGGGTGAAATCGGAAAACGAGGTTCAAAATGACATTTAGAACGCAATTATGCACCGATTTTAGAATTTTTTTTGTTGAAAAATTCAGAACTAAATTTTTCAGAAAATGGTGAGAGTAGATTTTTTATTTGTTTGTTTATTTAATTTTTATTTTAATGCAAACATCGAAAAAATGTCGATTTTTCTAATTTCATTTTTTATCTTCTAGACAAAATTTTTTTTATACTTTTCGTCCCTTGAATTTAGTGCACAGGGGTATAAGAAATATAAAAAAATTCTTAACTTGCATAGTTAATTGTTATAAACAAATTGTATTAACAAATACTCGACATTAAGGGTTATTCGGCTTCAACGTATATTTTTGCTCTGAAATCGCTTGCTTTCATTGTGAGGATGATACGTGAATATTTAAATTTAACATTAAATGTTATTTGTTTATTTTATAAACAAATTATATAAACAAATTCACATTTTGGCCGTTTTTAGGCGAAAACAAAACCGTTTTTTTTTTCTACCTTGTTGCAATTATGTTGCCAGTGATGTTTTCTGAAAAAAAATTTGCCACCTATCAATATTTGTTTATTTATAAACAAATTATATAAACA
>NC_046659.1:42298892-42334226 GCF_010883055.1 Belonocnema kinseyi
AAGAACCTGCAAGATTATGCTAAATCGTTCGATCAAACGCAAATCAACCCCAGTAATTTGGGCCGTTAACTCAGGATCACTGAAAAATCTCCGCGCAGTATTTATGGGTGGCAAATTTTTTTCCGAAAAAATCACTGCCAACATAATTGCAATACAATAGGAATAAAAAACGGTTCCTTTTCGCCTAAAAACGGCCAAAATGTGCATTTGTTTATATAATTTGTTTATAAATAAACAAATATTGATAGGTGGCAAATTTTTTTTCAGAAAACATCACTGGCAACATAATTGCAACAAGGTAGAAAGAAAAAACGGTTTCTTTTCGCCTAAAAACGACCAAAATGTAAATTTGTTTATATAATTTGTTTATAAAATAAACAAATAACATTTAATGTTAAATTTAAATATTCACGTATCATTTTCACAATGAAAGCAAGCGATTTCAGAGCAAAAATATACATTGAAGCCGAATAACCCTTAATGTCGAGTATTTGTTAATACAATTTGTTTATAACAATTAACTATGCAAGTTAAGAATTTTTTTATATTTCTTATACCCCTGTGCACTAAATTGATGGGACGAGAAGTATAAGAAAAATTTTGTCTAGAAGATAAAAAATGAAATTAGAAAAATCAACATTTTTTTCGATGTTTGCATTAAAATAAGCTAAGTGTTTGAGTTAAGTATTTCTTCTGTCTCGTCCCTATCTTGACGCTGTCTGGGAGTTTGCTGCAAATTTAATTATTTGAAGACTGTCCAGATTTTAGCTGTTTTTTCAACACACAATCACGATTTGAACTTCAACCAAAATTACAGTAGTAAGTTAATAATCTAATTATTTTTAAATAAAAGACAGGAGATTATAGAACTGAATTGTATAAATACTCAAACAATAATTGAATGCACTGCGTTATATATTTACGACAATCTATAATAATTATTGAACATAATTAAAATCTTTATATACATACTGTTTCGCATCTTAACAACTGTTTTCAGTTACTAACTGTTTAAAAAGCGTTTGCTTTAAATTGATATATAAAGTGAAGTTATTGATTTGTATCAGTTATCATACGTATCAAAAATAAATGCGTTATATCTATAATATTCCAGAACATCAAATTTTGACAATAATGATTTATTTAATTCATTTTAATACAAATGCGCTGCACTTTGAAAAAAGGTTGTGGAATTTTAATATGGTAGACTTATGTAAAATGTGGACTCACGCGCAACGACATGAAATTTGCTATAAAAATGTTAAAAATTACACACGAAAGTATAAGCTTCTCAACTAGACTGAAATTTAACAGGTTATGTAAAACTGAAAATGAAAAGTGGACAATTTCTCTCTGCTAGTAAATTTACACATTTCGTGAATTTTTCCGTTGCATGATATAATATTTGTATGAAAACATATTTTCACATTTCGACATATAAAAACGGTACATTCGCCTAATAAATATTTTGAATCTCACAGATTCTATAAATAGGAACTAAATAAATAAAAATGTATTATATTATAAAAATTAAAAATTAAATCTAAAACAGACATCGAATTTTTCTTTTTATGCAAATAGTATTTAAATTAAATATTTTTTCACCTTATAGACAATTTTCTAGTTAAAAAACAGAAAAGTTCTATAGTGTAAAACAATATCTAATTATAATATCAGTCGAGCAAAATGTATAAATCAAATTTTGCCTCTATATAAATAATATAATAATATAAATAAATAATATATAAATATATATATTTGTATATATTTGTGTGTTAAATTTTACGTAACTTCGTTCGGTAGACGGAGGGCATTATGGCATTTTATGAAAATTTCACATTCATTCATGTAAAATGAAATAGGGTAATATTTAATATGAAAATATCAATTATTAATATAAGGCTATTATAATTTATTTGGCCATTCAGTAAGAAGTAATACAACTAGATAATAAAGATTACCTGACAGTTAAGTAAAATGAGATGTCGATTACCTACGAGTTAGGTAAAATAATTCGAACTTTTCGGTGCAGTTTCAATCAAAGAAAACAAATTCTACCGCTCTGTATGTGATTTTTACATCCCAGTCATGTAAAATTTCGCACGCGTTTAATAATATTAACGCTTTTAAAAATCTAAATCGCTGTGAATATCGAGAAAAAATCTTGGCTAAAAAGTTAATTTACGAGTAGGTCAGGGCCGTAAAAAAATATCTGATTTCAGTTCATCGAAATTCCATATTTTAGCATTTTATTAATAAACGGGCTTATAAATTTAGAGTTAGTCAATAAAAACATTAGATAATTTTTGTATAAAAAATGTTGTGACATTTAAACCCTGAATGATTTAATTTTCAATATTTTAAATTTGTGAAAAATTGAACATTAAAAAGTCACACATTTAATTTATATAAAATCTTTTAAATTAAATCAGGTTAGAATTTAAGGAATGAAATCAAACATGTAAAACTAATCTATAAATTTGAATATTTTCTGAAGTCCTACAACCCCGCATGGGGCAAATTGTTAGGGGCCGTACTAGTTTGGTTACGCAAAATTGTAAGGGGCCCTCAAAGGAAATTTGTTCAGGCCCTTAACAAGAATCCTTTTTATTTCCAAATTAATGTTAAGCGCCCTCGTTAGGACCTTAATAGGGCCTTTTGTGCAATAAATATTTGTGCAAAAATATTTAACTGAAAACCAAGTTAAATCTACCGATCTTCCATGTACAGTCGCTATTCTGTACAGTTCCAGGATGCTGCAATTACGAATTATCATGTCGCTTTAACGAATACTATAAACAGATCTAAATTATGTTATCGGCGTAGACTAAAATTAAGACAGCACTATAAATTGTGAAAAAGTATTGTTAAAAAATAATAAATAAATAAGCGCAAGGTTATTTCTCACGAATATTTTCGGAGATGCATATAATTAATCGGCATTTGTACGTTTTAATGCTTATAATGTTATTAAAATTTCGCACGTAATGGATGGGATTCGAACGCATAAACCTAAGCACATAAGTCAATTGTCTTAACCACTACACTATTACACGAGTTGCGATCTGTAAAATAATTTTAAAATGCATTTGTAACTGAGAGTGGCGACCTCAGAAACGACTTCTGAAGACGCGACCATGCCATCGCGGCACGCAACAAAAGTTCTAGCATTTACCTCATATATATATGTCAGCTGAAACAGTTACGGAACAAAGCCACGTCTTGCTCCAATAAACTCTCAAGTGTACGCGACCTGTGAATAAGTTGTGCCATCCAAAATTGTATTATTTTTATAAAACCCCTTTCTTTCAAAGTGGGAATATGGAGCAATGTGACGAATGTCACAGAAATCTCAAAAAGGAATATTTTTTAGGTGATGCAATCCATTCATTGCCGATTGCGTCGTGAATTCACTTGGTGCTCCGCGCGGATAGGTTGCGTTGCGACTTCGGGGCGAACTAAGTAAACTAATACTAATACGTTACTACGTTAATCTCGGTTCAGTGGATTTTGTATGTCGTAAGTATGTAATACGAGGAAATAGACGGTGATTTTATTAAAGGCTAACCGTTAAATTAACCTTAACTTCATTGTGACATTTACGAAATGCTAAGTGATTTTGACATTTTGACCCTCTTATTAAGAGCAGCTTATACTGTTACGGTTACAAGAAACCCTTTGCAATTCTTGATAAGTAAATTTTACATTTCTTTTTTCTGCGTGTAAAGTGACGTATTTATTTATAGGTTAAGTCCAGATTTCTGAATTTATATGCACTATTCCATGAAATTGATAGTTCCAGGTATCTGCAAAGTTGATAGTGATAAAAAAATACAATTTATCCATCAAAAGAAATTACGAATACTGTTTTAATATAATAAAAATGTCTAAAAAGGGATTTTCCTTAACAAATTTTCAAGCGTTTCACATAGTTTAAAAATTGTGTCTCTTTTTCTCTTTATAAAAATAAGTGAATTAAATCTTTTTAGATAATTCGCACACATAATATACAATTCATATGATTAAAGTTGAATAAATATGAATATCACCATTTTTTCACATGTGGCACGCGTGTGACACAATAACCTAACCTATAAACGTCACTCAAAACGTTCTTTTTGTGCTATCCCGCTAATTCATTAAAATTTTCATCGATTTCCAAAAATAGTCTATAATTTTCAAAAAATGATCCAAAAGTTTGTATTTCGTTGTGCACAGTTAGAACGAATGAATTAGCATGTCAAATTTTTCAATTTTTTTTTCGTATCAAGAAAATTTTTTTTATCATGCAAATTATTTAGGGTCTAAAGTGATCCTATCCAGGGCCACAATAGGGAGCTTATTACAGAAGTCATCTTAATTAAAATGGTTTCCATATTCGGACCATAATAAGTCCTGATGGAGGCAACCCTAATAAAGGTAAGCTGTTGGGGCCCCCAACAAAGCCCCAATATTATTAGGGACTATTAGGGCAATTTCTACACTGGAATATTAACCGAAATTTAAGAATGTTGAAGTTTGTACGTGGGACTTGGCTTTAAACTTCAGTCCTGACAATGTTGATGTCCCTAGCGATTCTTATTTTACCATACTGTTGTGTAATTCCTGTCATAATAAAAGTGAAAATTTCTAAAAAATTCTGCAATCTATACTTCCTTTGAGTGAATTGTTAATATCACACGTTTTTTATTAAATCCTAAAATAATTGTAAAATTCTACTAAATGCAGTAATGTCCTCCATTTACCAAACTAATTAGGTAAATTTTAATGAACAAATTTTCTCCGTGTACGCTGTCCTCATTTACAAGTAACCTATTATACCGTATTATATCATATTATAAACGTTTAAGGTTGTACATATATGACAATTTAAATTAACTTGAAACTTTTAACACATTATATTAATATAAATAAATATCCAAAGGTAACTATAATTGTTTACCACAATTCGTCTATGTTCTAAAATCTCAAATAATCTTGCAGTGGATCAAGTAACATCGCTGAAAGCTGTAAAGTAGGTTCTAAGTAAGCAGCGATTTTAATGTAATTTAGACTCTACTTTGACGCTAAAAGTGTCGGAAATCGGCAGTTTTTCCTCGTTTAGCGTCACTTGTGTGAAAATAACTCATGGCGCTATACTGTTCCAGCCTGGACCGCTACGAGTCTATACTGGCTATCTCGAGAAACTATGCTGGGGCAGTGCGCAAATGTAACGCTCCAATCGACTAGCCGTTATCTACAACAGCGATACTGGCGCGTTCTAGTGAATCTAATAAAATCTAGTAGATCTAGGTGCGACCTAGATTTCAAATTTAATACTTATTTTTATAATTAAATCATTCCTGACATAAAAACACTATGAGCTATATTAAGAATATTAACGAATTCCAGATTTCTGTAAGAAAAATGGAATATAGGTCGTATGTGTTTTTTTTTGACAGAATGTTTCCAAAAGTTATTGATAAAAAAGAAAATGTCAATTTTAAATGTTTTGGAAACAGGAGCCAACCTCAAAATTGAATTCCCACTTTACTCCACAAATAATAGAATTACATATTTTTAAAATATTTAGGGCCTATTCCTGTATTGAATACAATTTTTATTCGAGGTGAAAAATTGTTTAATTTCAATAGCTTTTATGTGAGAAGTTTTTTTCAAATGCTGGGGTTAGAATAATAAAAACATCTTATACAAAAACTATTGGAATTAGCCAGTGTTCTACTCCGAAAAAAGATTTAATTGAAAAGAGGACTAAGCCCTGATTATCTAGAAAATATGTGATTCTAGTATTTTTGGAGTAAAATGAGAAAATCCAGTTTTGACGTTGTATCTTGATTCCAATGCCGTTACGTCGAAGAGGATCTGGAAAACTTCAAACCTCGTGGTCGCGAAACGAGAAGTATTCACACTGAATGGCGGCCTGGCAAACATCTGATTCTTGCAATCCTGTTCCGGTCATTGTTGCCAGCTTTTTTGGTAGCAGTTTTGAAATTGCATTGCATGGTCAAAGTTGAGTGCTGTTGGTAGCACTGAATAATATTTGAGGTTAGGAAATATGTCATTTTAATGTAGATGAGTACTGGATACATGTCATACGAAAAGGAAAATTTCTTTCCTAAAAAACCTAACGATAATTCAATAGTTTACCAATAAGCAATGTATAATGCGTCAGATCAATCGATATTCAGTGATGAACTAAATTAACAAATCTGCGCTATGAGACAGCATTGACAACACAGACAACTTTATTTCTTCTATTTCCTTTGATTTTAGCACTGCAATAAATGTAATTTTTTATCTTTTATTAATTAGTTTTTAAATAACGCCTTCTTTTTCAAAGTCCAAATAGAAGTACTTTCTAGAGCCAAGCTAGATTTTAGATGGAACTTTTATTTTAACGTGATGTGAAATTCTGGCTAGCGACATTAGTGGGCCTGCATAGAACTGCGTGATGGATTTGTCTATCTAGTAGGTATACATATCGCAAAAAGAGCGCCAATATAATTCGGCGTGAACAGGACTTGTGGCATCAAAGCAGGTTCTCTATAATCTCACACCAATATTGATAAATAAAAATAAGATTTGTTATTTATCAGAAAATATAAAATAATATATGTGATATAAATATCAAAGATAGACGCAATAATTTTTTCGACATATTATCAATAGAATTTTTTTCAGATGACGCTAAAACATAGTGCACTGAAAAAATCGCACGCTAACACTGAGTATTTACCAAACTCTTAATTATTATTGTTTAGTAACAAAAATGATTAAACCATTGGAATAGTGAGCTTGTTCCTTGGAAAAAAACTATTTTCTCCATGAAATCAGGTTGCAAATAAATTACCGTAATACTCTGATAAAAATTGAATAACAATCAGTGAATGTAATTATAATTGTTAAATATATATTTCCAGATATTTTTTAAAGTTTTTATTTCAGTCGTAATATTTGTTGTTAGCGATACAAAATATTTTATTCTTATAATTTGTTGTGACTCTCAATCACCTTCAAAGTAGCTTTAGAGAGGTATTACAGCCTCAAAGTAGGCTCTAATGTTTCATTCTCTATGAGTTAAAAGTTTAAAGCAGGGGCTATAAGTTTAAAAAGCGTCAAAGCAGGTTGTAATAGGGAGCTGCAACTTCAAAGTAGCGTCTAAATTTCGACTCGGGTATATACCCTTATAAGAATTGCTGTTCAACTTCATAAAAAACTTTATATTTTATATTCAAAATAAATAATATCCTTTTGTAAATGTGTTTTAAAAATAAGCTTTCATAAATAATTCAAAAATTAATTTAATGGAAAAATCAATTTAGATTGATATTAATGATTATTTAACATTTCCTACCTGAAATTTGCAAGACACTTCAAAGATTTAAAAACTCTTTCTTTCTTATTGAAATTGTGAATGTAAATTACGTTTGCATATTTCTTTGCACATATTTTTTAAACCGTATAGTATAGTCGGTCAAAACATAATAATTTTCAGTTATTTCTTTTGAAAAACTGAATGTCATTTTGAATTTATTGTTTTAAAAAGCTCATTAGTTGGATATACTATCCCTTTAACGATCAATTGCTCAGGTAAGTCAGTGAAAATATCCAAAATATGAACCGAAAATGACCAAATAAATAATATAATAATAAAAAATAATTCAAGCAATAATTAAAACGAATAAATAATCAACTATAAATAATAAAATATCCAAAATATAACCTCTCATTAATTAGATATACTATCCCTTTCACAATCAATTGCTTAGGTGAGTCTGCGAAAATATCTAAAATATTAACCTCAAATGATAGAATAAATAATATAATAAATTATAAATAACCAAATATCGAAAATATAACCACGAATACTTAAATCATTTGCAGAATATCAAAAATATATTTATAATTACTCAAAATTATAATGCACACAATTATTATTATTATTATAGTTTAAGTGAAAATCAGTCCCTTGCCTTGATTATTTCACCGAAAGTGAGCAAAATAAATGTTGCAAATCCACCTGCACATTCGCTCATATGACATGGGAATAACAAAAGAGCGAAAAAAGCTCTATCGCGAAAATTACACAAGTGTGGACTATTAAAAGAACGAATGTGAAATTGCTATAAAGTGGAGAAATTTTCATTATAAAATAGAAATCTACACAGTAATACAAGATGATGAATTTTAAATGTAGATGAATTTCATTTTTGCATTAAATTAAGTAAGTCACTTAATTTGAACCAGAAATGGAACTTAAGTTCAGTGTCTCATATCTGATATACGAATAATATGATAATTTACTGACAGGTATGTTGAGTTTGGGATGATTTTCATTCGCGTGCTCTGAAGTTCAATTTGTGCTGGCAGAAAGACGTGCGCGAATTGCGATCTGGCGATGCGCAAACACTTGGGCGGATTTCGGCGATTTTATAATGAGGAACCAAAAGAGCAGCTGAGAGTATACAATATGGCGTTGATAGCGCTGGATAGTATCGATCAACGCTGAGCTCATGGTAGTTGTTTCGTCGACGTTTCCTATTTTGGTATATGTACTCAGATCTATAACGGATTTTGATTATAAATCGAATAAACGTACACATGTGATAAAAAAATATATGAAAAAGGATTGAAGATTCACGTTCTGTACCTGGTAGCTTGAAATGGATATAAGTGCCTTGTTTAGTGTCACTAAGTTCTTTTTTCCTTCTACTAATCTCATCGACTTGAAGGATAAAACAACTTGATTTATTAGGCAGAATGAATAATTTATTCAATGCCCACATTAAAAAAATTTAATACATAAAATTATTCATTTTTTAATCATATCTTAATTTCATGTTCCTAATAACTGAACGATAGCGCGTAAATGTTATGAATTTCAACAATCAGCTGACTTAAATTAACTTACAAGTTTCATTTCAAACGCACGCGTTGATGGAATGTCAACAATCTTTCTGTCTTAAATTAACCTATAAAGTACATTTTACGTACATAAAGCAGTTGACTTTAAACCGAGTGCGTTACTTAAAGTCATGTTATCATAATCAGTTGACTTTCAACCGGCGAATGATCCTTTTGGTTACATTTGAAAGTCAACCGCCTTTTCTTACTGAAATTCAGATTCTTGTATTACTGTGTATGTGCAGCCGGTAATTTTACAAGTCTGAAGAATTTTACTATTTACAGCGTGAGTCCTTTTTTTACACAAAATGAGTAAATTTTCTATCTAATCTGTAATTTCAATGTGTCTAAAGTGACATGTTATATGTGTAAATTTACACTTTGAAGTGCAATTTTAAGACGTATTTTTTACAGTGTGCAGCAATGGAAGCTTGTGACTTGCAATTTTCAAGACGGTCATGACGAATTTTGTGCGAAAAACAGACAGTTTACTCCCTACAAATTTGGCTGCAATAAGGTTCACCTTCAGTTGTTTCTGTGAATTATCTAGGTGAAGGCGTTCATCTGGCATGGCATGTACAAGAAAGAGTAACTGTACGATTCAGGGATTCGGAACCCAAGTATTGGCGATTGGTCAGAGTGAGCAAGCGGATCCGCACATCTCTTATATGTTCTTATATGTTATGCATCTCTTCAGTCTGTGAGTCTTCCTGTCTTCCTCAATGTTGTCCATGATATGAGAGAAATTGAAATCTCGATTAAAAAAGATTCTTCTAACATAGATGCGAAAAATATTGAAATGCAAGTTGAAGATTCAAGAGACGAACATAATAATCACAGTTTTATAGATAAATCGGAAGAAATGGATGATCACCATACGAATTCCAATGCGTTTATTCATGATGAACTGAGTGACTTAATTCGAGAAGCTAGATTCAAAGAAAAAGGGGTTCAGCTCCTGGAACTCGTATATTCTTCTACCGAAAAAAATTGCTCATTTAGGAAATTTTTTCAAATGAATTGCATTTGGTATATTGTAACGATGTTGAAGGCCCAAAAAATGAATTTAAGTGCGTTAAGTATGAAGCTAGTAACTGGCGTCTATTTATAGATTCTCGGACAAGAAGTGTAAAAGCTGTTTTGCTCTATAATGACAACATATATGCCCCTATACTGCCGTGATTTGGAAAAACACCGTTAACTGCAAATCGGACGAATCATCTGAAATAAGTTAACGGTAGGCGGCTCAAGGGACTCATCCGAAATGCAGTTAATCGCGTTCTTCCAAATCACGGGAGTATACCAGTAGGCCATTCTGCCGTGCTCCAGACATTAAATTATGATTATTTTTTATTTGTGAATGGGATAGTCGAGATCAAAAGTAACATTATGTGAAAAAAGATTGGCCACATAGACACAATTTAACATCAGGTACTATGAATATTATACAGGAAAGTCTTATCCCTGTAAATAAAGTCATCCTTCCACCTCTACATATTGAACTAGGTTTGGTTAAACAATTTATCAGAGCAATGAAGAACTTACTAGAAGGAAGTGATAACTTTATGTACATCTTTAAAAGGTTTACAAAACTTTCTGAAGCTAAGATTAATGAAGGATTCTTTGATACACCACAGATAAGAAAACTGTTAAAGGATAAAGAATTTGAAAGAAAAATCGTAAACAAGGAGCGAGCGGCATGGCAAAGTTTCAGAGAAGTTGAACAAAAATTTGAAGGGAATAATAAAAATGCTGCATACAAGAATATTCTGACTAGAATGTTAAGAAATTACAGAGAAATGGGATGTCTAATGAATTTAAAGATCCATTTTCTTCACTCCCATATTGATTAATTCCCGGAAAATTTGGGGAAATTCAGCAAGGAACAGCGTGAGAGATTTCACCAAGGCTTTAAGGATGTCAAAAGAAGATACCAAGGTTATTGAGACATTAGTATGATGGCGGACTATTGCTGGTCTTTTAAGAGAGATACTACTACTCCATATAAAATAAAATCTTTTCGTAGATCTTTCGCCAGTAAACGAACACATTATTCGTGAATTTATTTTGTAATGACAGCGTATATATAACCTTCATATGAGCGCTTGAGGTCACTGGGACCCGTGGGTGAAAATGTATCCGCACGTGAAATTTTTCTTTCTTTCAGAATCTGAACTCAAAAAGATGATATCTCTCAAATGAACGTAATTGACCTTCAAATCACCTTGATCTAGACGTATAGGGGTCATAGGGGCTAGGAATTCGTGATCAGCGCATCCGAAAACGTATACACCACTTGGTTTTGTCAGAGGATTTTTGACTTCATTTTCGAATTGTTTCGTTATACAGTTTTCGGCTGCTTTCGCGAGCAAACGTAGAATTACGGTTAATGATTATAAGAAGTACATGAAGCCATTTTTGAACAAACTTTGCAAAATAAAGATAGTGTATTCACTATCTATGAGTATAAGACATTCCAATATTTGAACATAATGTAACAGATAATGCGCTGCGTATACTAAAAGTATAAAGGCTGGTATGACCAGTTAGTCCTACGTTCGCGATAGCGAAGTTAGTGATGAGGATTAAACCTATCTTTGTTTTCTGCCAAGCGTGGTGTTTTTTCAATAATAAAACTTGATTCACAAAAAATTTTTCAGTCTTTTTTACGAAAAAACATGAGCAAAAACACCTTAAAAATAATTCAGAATGACAACTAGGTAAATCCCATTTCCTCTCCATCTTACTAAAAAATATTATTGTGCCTCCCCTTTGAAGATTTTTTTTCGAATTAAAATATGAAAAAAACTAATTTTAAAATAACTGAGAATGAGAACTAGGTAAAGCCCACTTCCTTTTTCCTCCCTATTATCCATAAGTAATGAGGAGGATTGAACTTATGTTTTCTGTCACGTATGATGTTTTTTTTTGCAATTGAAGATCATTTCCTAACACTTTTGAAATTGTTTATAAATTTAAAAAAACTGCCCGCTTCGCGGGCACATTCTCGTCACGCGCTTCGCGCCCGATAATAGGTTACCTCGCGCTTCGCGCTCGGATATTTATTCTTTGTATTTGGAATGCTTGAAAAAAACTTTATCAAAAAGATCTCTTTTAGATGGCAGTATTTATATGCGTCTTCATATTCTGAATTGTCTACTTAATTAAGTAGAGTCATATATTAAGTTTCTCAAAGCTCTGTAGGCTTTGACGTACATATTCTCATCGTGACACTCGCGCTGCGCGCTTGATTTCCGACAGACATTTATAAACAGGTTTTGTTGGATTTTTTTCGCGTAACTTTCGTCGCTTTTCCACACATTTTTTTTATCTTACTTTTTTCAACGTTATTTTTCACGAATAAAACAAAAAGTACGCGTCCTATCAAGAAGTAATTCTTAACGAAATTGTAGGTCTTTTTTCGATAACGGCCGGACGGACAGACAGACGCCATCGTGAAAACCTGATTTTCGGATTCAGGGGGTCTCGAAACGTGGAGATCCGTTGAAAAAGTGTGATGTCAAATTTCCGACAATTCTAATACTTTCTCAATCATAAATGATGAGAATGTAAAAATAAAAAATACAATTCCAAAAAATTGAAAATGTTTACTGTTTGAATAAACTGAAAGTATAGCTCGCAAAGACCATTAGCTTCCACTATTTTTATAGAATTTTCTATTTTTAATCCTATCACAGAAAATTCTTTTTGTTACTCCTGTAAAATTTTATTTTTGGGTCGCATAAATTTGTCATTCTCAGTACCTCAATTAATAACCAAAATTTCAAAGGTTACAAAGATGCAGGCTCGCTATCCTCTGTGGATACAGAAGAGACGAGAAACTGTATGCTGAAGTTCCAGTGACGTTATTAGTTAAACCTCCACTCATGAATTGTGGCGTTCCCGGTTAAAATCCGGGCCGAGGCAGATTTTTCTCATTTGCCCAGAGAATTACATCCATTATTGTCTTTCTATGCGGTTACCTACCGACTTGAATCAATACTTATGCCGATTCACCTATCTTAGCCATTACCGGATTTAAACGTGTAACAAATAAAGCCAAAATCACAAAATATAATTCTGTACTTGCACCCACTTTCCGCAAGGGCACTGAGACCTAGACGTATAGAGAAACGTTTAGAGTGAACAATGAACGTGGCTGGTATGCAATTTATGTGGAATATTTGCGGTAAAACGCTATTGGACAAAGTTAGAAATGAAAGGCTTCTTCAAGAATGTGGCGTAGAGAAAACTGTTACAAAAGAGATGTAAAGCAAAGCTATAAAGAGCCATAGAAACACAACCCAGAAGAAAAAATTCACTACAATGCACATAAAATTCCCCGTGGAATACCACATAGGACGCCAAGTGGATTCAAGAATTCTAATTGGAGTTACGCGTGAAATTTCTTTGTGAAATTCTGGTGGTCAACCGAAACAATGTAAGTGAATGTAAGATCTGAAGTTCTCGCTGGTGTTAAGTGTTGCAAGCTGGTACATTTGGCCTGTGATAATTTCGGAATTTCGCGAAAAAGTTTTTAAAAACAAAAAAAACAAGTAAAATAGACTATGTTTAGACCACTGCCACTATGTTTCTGGCAACCCAACTGTGAAGTCTACGACCACTACTTTATAGGATGTTGATGGTACAAATTTCTTCGTCACTGCCTCCAAAAATGTTGACATCCTACACCCGGGAATCTTTGAACACTTGCGCAAAGTAGTCGCTGACGGCCAAAGCGGAAGGCTTGTGCAGTCACGTGAGATTCTAGCAAGATTCAGCGAATTTCAAACAAGACAATTACATTTTAATGTCCAATTTAATTCCACCCTTTCAGAAATTAAGAGTATACTAATTAGTAACACCAGGCATATCGACTCGTTGGAATCCAACTCCAAAAAGCAACGTGTGGAAATTAAATTTTTTAAGAAGCAGGGGAATGATTTGAAAGCCAAAGTTGTAGCTCTCGAGCTTGCGATCAGTGTGAACGAACAAGCGGCCCTGCATATGACGCTGGAAATTCATAGTCTCTCCATGGAACCGAACGAAGACCTTACGGCCTCCATGGAATCTAACGGCATAGCTCTACACGTAAATATTCGTAGGGATGACGTTGTAAAACTTTATAAAATCATAAAAGC
This sequence comes from Belonocnema kinseyi, assembly GCF_010883055.1. NCBI lineage: Eukaryota > Metazoa > Arthropoda > Insecta > Hymenoptera > Cynipidae > Belonocnema > Belonocnema kinseyi. The sequence continues at coordinate 42,312,938 of NC_046659.1, forward strand.
GCTTTTAATCACTCACCCCCCCCCCCCCCCCCCCCCCCCCCCCCCCCCCACACTGATCATTGTAGCTGAATTCGGTAGTCAAGATCTATGGGATCTACGGGTAGTCAAGACATACGGGAGTTATAGCATTTAAAAAATTCAAAAAACCCATGAAAATGAACATTTTTAGCTAAATAACGCATGATATGCAAAAAAGTAAAGACAAGAAAAATGTTGCTTTTTTAATGCCCTAAAAGATTTTCATAACAACTTTTTGAATTTTTTTTTTAAATTAGAAATTCAAATTTTGGAAGCATTTTTTTATTTATAAAAAAGTGTTCTACCGATTATTTTAAATTTAACATAAATCTTGTTGAAATATGTATAAGAAACGATAGAAATAATAAAATGTACAGTAGCCGAAAATTTGATTTAAATCTCATTCTTGAACACCGTGAGGAAGATTTATGCTATTGCTCTCGGTCTAAGTAGAGAAACAAAGATCAATCAATACTTGTGGTGGATTGCTGTCGGAAAAATGTTCTGCCGTTAGGCGGATGGCTTGCCTAGGATACTGTTTAATTATGTAGTTTTTTATCTGTTAAAAGACATTTTGTTGAAAATGATATCTGAATAACTAAAATAGAAATTTAAATAGAATGAAATATTATGTGAAATATTTTTTCAAGTTATGATTCTTCGATCATGCTTTCGACTTTTTCTATGCCTGTGCTTCGAGCTGCGACTATTTATTTTATAGAGATAAGTAGTCTAAACTTTGATAACATTCTTAAATGAGATCACGAATTCGACGGAAACCTTTTTTCAAAAGAGCCCTTGTCCCATGCGAGGACGAGAACGTCATCGTAAAATCCGAGCCAGTTACTTGCCAGCTCTAGAGTTTGAACCATCACTTGAGAAATATTTACAAATTTTTTTTGGTCAGTTTGTTGCCACAAAAACTGTGAGAAAATCAACGAGGCTCTATTTAGAGTTTTCTTTTAACCGAGTGAGGCTCTATTCAAAGTTTTCTTTCAACCGCGTGAGGCTCTATTCAGAGTTTTCTTTCAACTGCTTGGGGCTTTATTGAGAGTTTTGTTTCAACCGCGTGAGGCTCTATTCAAAGTTTCCTTAACAACAAATGAGGCTCTACTAAGAGTTTTCTTTAAAATGAGTGAGGCTCTATTTAGAGTTTTATCTTGAAACCGATTGATGCTCTATTAAGAATTTTCTTGCAATCGAGTGAGGTTCCTTTAATGAGTTTTCTTATATTTTGTGTGTGAAATAAGTGTTTCTGTTGAATCCTTGACAAGTAGAGACTTTTTCTCGTTCATTCAATCTGTTGAAGGGCTACAAAAGCAACTACTCTCGAAGTCCATTATGTATTTGATTTTTTCTTGTCCCCGTTAGTAGTACTTGATTGTTTATGCTACTACTGTTTAGGTAAATATCTATCATATTTTATATACTGCTGCATTCTGGTCATTTTGAATGCAGTGCCTTCTATAGCTGAATATCAACGATTTTGTATTATTTACTGCGATGATTCAATCTTGCTTATTGCTTGTCTAATTTCTACTTCTAAATGTGGCTTATTCCTTATTTTCAATTGTAATCATGTAAACTGGATATTGTTGGTTATTATTCTTTGTTACTTTAGCTTCACGGAAAGGTTTCATTAACTTATCTACGTATTTCAGATACTTCTATATACATATAACTATATTTCAACTTTGCCTATCAATCTCACAATAGAAACTTCAAATATTTGTCACGTGAATGCTCAGTCTTTACCTGCCCATTACCTTGAATTCCTGTTCCTATCATATTATAGCCGTGCCTGACACCTGGCTCACGCCTAACATTTCTTCGAGGCTTGTAGCACTTGATAATTACACACTTTTCCGCAGAGATAGAGAGGAGATAAGAGGGGGTCGGGTCTGTCTCTCTATTCATGACAGTTTAAGGGATGCACAGGTAGGAGTGTGTCCTCTTGCCAGTTACCCCACTGCTGAATACCTTGTTATCACGGTATCCTCGCCTCATGACTGTGTGTTGGTAGGTGTAATTTACAAACCTCCCAGCGCCTTCTGCGACAGGGAACTTGAGCATGATATTTTTGAACTTATACCTGATTATAATAACATTGTAGTCACCGGTGACCTAAACACAAATCTTTATGCTTCCAACAATTTAACTCGCTATTTAAAATCAGTATTTTCCTCTGCTGGATAATCTATAGTTCCCCTTGATACCACCCATCACACTAATCATTCTAGTACATGAAATGACTTGATGATTGTATATCATTTAGACAGGGTGATTTTTTCTACTCAACATTCAATCTTATTCCTCTCAAACCATGACCTTATCAACATCCAATACCAGCTCTCCATTAGTCCATCCACTGGTATAACCCCACTGCCCATACGCAATCTTAAGAATATAATGACACTGAATTTTTTGAGCACCTCTCTACTTATGATTGGAATAATATTTTTATTAAAAAGGATATAAATAGAAAGGTAATTTGTCTAGCTGTACTTTTATCTTCAAATTTTGAAAAATTTGCGCTTCTCCATACACTTAAAGCAAAGAACGTGTCTACTCCGTGTATTACTCCTGATATCAAAGATTTGACAAAAAAAAAGAGAAAAAACGTAAATTGGCAAAAAGAACAAAAAATAGTATTATTCAAGCCGAATTTCGTAAATTAAGAAACTTAGTGCAAACAAAAATCCGAGATTCATACCATCAATATAAACATAAACAAATAATTCATTGGAACAAATGCAATCTAGGTTCCATGCCAGGATTAATACACCTACAGCCCTACTTAAAGTAACTCCTGACCTTAAACTGACAATTCATAGAAGGAAAATAACGGTTGTTGTCCTTGCTGACTTTTCTAAGGTGTTTGATACAGTTAACCATAATCTACTATTGGCTAGGCTTAAATCGCCCCACCTCTCAAACAGGGTTGTTAAATGGTTTGAATCGTACCTTAGTAATCGGTCTCAAAGAGTAAAAATTAGCATTGACGAACGTTTAGTTCATGGGGAAGTTGAGAGTGGTGTCCCTCTGGTATTCACGCTTGCACCCACTTTATTTAATATTTATACCTCTGAACTTGGTAGCCAATTTTAAGGGCTTGTTTTAAAGGGTACATTCGGCTATTGATCTAGTGGTGCGGTGGGCCTCGAGAAGTGGCCTTACTCTTAACCCTGCTAAAAATACGGCTATAATCATAAAACCTTCTTCCTCTCCATCACATAAAACAATTGCAACCCTACCTCCTCTTTTGATCAATTGACGTCTCATCCCCTTTGTATTATCTGTGAAGTATTTGGGATATATTTTTAATCGCTCTCTTACTTGGAATGAACATGTAGCGGATATTTGGAGGAAAACATTTAGAGCCCTCCAACAATTTAACAGGAATAAAGAATCACTTCCTACTTTAACGCGTATCCTCCTAGTTAAAAGCCTCTTCCTTCCTTTCCTTGACTACGGCTGTATAGTATACGATGATATTACTAATGAGCTAAATGCTAAACTTGAGCGCACGCTTAATTCTTGCATTCAGTTCATCTCTAACATTCCCAAAAGTGAACATATTACTCAATATAGCGAAAGAACAGGACTGTTTAACGTCGCCAGATGAAGGCAATTTTGTATGGGTAATTTGTTTTCTAGCCCATTCAGTATCAAATTTCGCACTATCTTCTTAACCTTTTCCATTTTATTGACAAAGATCAACCGAAACATTCCAAACTCCGTGAAAGGAAAACAGTACTGAAAATTCAGCCACGCCGTACGTTTAAAATGTCTTTTTGGTTACTTATTTAACATATCAAATCCTACCATCGAAATTACACATTGGTAAAATTTAAATTCTTAAATTAAAAATTTATATGAGTATATTCATGAATTCATTTGCTTATAAGTGCCTATATTTGAGTATGTATATTTATATAATTTTTATGTTAATTTCCTACGTCTAATTATGTACATTATAGTTTATTTGTGTACTTTTGTTAATTACCTATTTTTGGTTTAAATCGTCAAATAGATCGACATCATATTTAAAGTGTAACATGTATCACTTGCTTCTTATAGGACTCTTTAGCCCTAGGAACTTTTCATAAATAAATACAAATACCTGGAACTCTGCGCAGAATTCCAAGTGAAACCATATCGCAAGAATTATGGAAAGAGACATAATAATGAAGGTTTGGCCATTTAAAGTGGAAGCATTTGTTTCTGAAAAAAAATTTTTTAATCGTTTCGGAAGTTTATTCAGAAAACTATTTATTTTAGTACAAGGAGATTTGTTCCAGCTAGTTTTTGAAAATGATATCGCGCAAATCGGCACCTTTTATTTTTATTTATTAATGGCGACCATGGTTCTCTGGGCGACTGGTATCACAAAATGGCGTTTTTGATTGGTCACTCAGATCACACGATTTAACTTCACGTTTTATTTGTGGGGTTATTTGAAGTCCAAGATCATGGAGAATAGACATACGGAGCCCAAAATCCTGTACATTGACTTCACCAGAAACGAGAATTTTTCTGTCGGATGTACAATGAGGCATCGAAATGCAAGATCTTCCCGAGCGTGGCGCTAGTTTTACAGGGGTTTGGATGGGGACCGTCGTGGTTTCGTTTAAATATAGCCACAAAGCTCAAAGATAAATGCAAAAATCGTGGAAATTATTTCTTTGAGCCATGCCAAGATTATTGGAATATAAAAACTGCTACATTTAAGTGAAAGTTTGGTACCAGTTCTGTGATGCGTAAGCATACAAGATTTAAAACTGGTAAGTTATATACTTATTTTTCATATCACCATATAATGTAACTTACCTCGTTCATTGCAGGATCACAACGATGAAATGTTTCGCGATGAACCAAATTCTTAAAATCATTTTTTATATAAATAATAATTGATCTACTTAAATCAAATATCACAATCCTTAATATGTAATGTAAACTGTGTCAATGTTCAACGAGGTAAACATAGGCAGCTGCTATTTTATCCCCGTGACACATTAGCGTCATACGCGGGAACGAAAGTATTTTAACCATGTCCATACAACAAAAATTTACTCATTTTCTGTTACACTACTTTGGGCTCCTTATGTCTATTCTCTATGTCCAAGGTATACGCCAACAAGCCAGCGTGATGGAAAACGCTGAAACGGAGCACATTTGGCCGTTTACAGCCAAATATTTGCAATTGGAAATCATGTCGAACCTTCCCTATGGAAAGCCACACTGAATTGCGCCTGTAATTTCCCGTGAAACTTCCCGTCAAATCTCACGTGGAATTTCGACATTGTTTCAATTTACCACACGAATTTCACGTGATATTTCACGCAGAACTATCCAATATAAATCCACGTGGATTAATACGTGGATTGTTTCACCTGGCAAGAGCTTGTATGTAAATATTTATTGATGTAAATAAAGCAAATTTGTATGCCAGGATAAGGGTGTTGAAAAGGGAATTGATTTCAAGACATGTTTGACGAAGAGTGTCAACGGAGTGTTAGACACCTGAGACGATAGATTTTGGATACTTATTATGGGCTCCCGTGGAGTGCTTAATGCCTTTTATCTGAATAGGTAATCTTTTATGAATTATGACCGCATATTACTATAATTCTAGTTAGCAGAATTAATTAATTAATATTATTACCAGAAATTAAAAAATTATTCATGAAAATCGGTTACTATTTGCAACAGTAATGAAAATCTTTTTGTAACAAATAACTTTTGTGCATATACATTGTTAATTTTTTTGTAAATGTACGCACCAGATTCAGAAGACCGGAAAAATTTATCATTTTGAGGAGTTCAGTTAACCTGGAGCCTACAACATTGGGACGATTTGTTTAAAAAGGTCTGAATTAACTGACATATAAGGATATTCTATACACGGATAATAGGCTAGAATTATAACAACTTTTACCCTAATCTGAATAATTTAAGGGTGCATTTCCGTTAGGATGCAAACATTATTTCTAAAACTTTGTAAGAGAAAAAAAAACGTGCCATAAAATACAATTTTTTAAATAAGGTCAAAATAAATAAATACAAACTTTAAAGAAATATATCAGTGCTCAATATAAAAAATAAGAACAATTTTTAATTACTTTAAATTGTTTTAACAATTTTTTTCCTCTGTAAGTCGTAAAAAATATTTTTTCTACAAACAGTGGCACAATTAACGAATGCTACAGGTGCTTTTTTTTAAAAGATATTTAGCAATTATTTCAACAATTAATATTCATTCACTTGCGCCTTTTCACAGGGAAGGTGGAGAAAAGCCTTTTTTCGAATCTATTACACTATCTCTCTTATTATTTAGTATTTCCTCATCTTAACATGATACAAAACATAGAAGTAATTTTAAGAAAAACAAAGGACTATACTTTTTTTAGAGCCATTGAATTTAATTCTGTAAATAATATAGGGTATACGTTTCGAGATAAGGAAATACTGAATAATAGGCGACAGAGTGTGAGAGATTCTAAAAAACTAGACTTTTCTCCACCTTTCCCAGGACAAGGATCAAGTGTGTGATTTTTAATTGTTTAAACACTTGCAAATTTTTTTTCAATAATTGCAGAAAAGAAGAAATTTCCTCGATGTTCAGTAAAGAAAATTGTTAAAACAAATAAAAATTATTTTTAAAATTTCTAAATGTCGTCGAAGAAAAAATATTATTCTCAACATCCGTGAACTACGGCATTCATTTAAGAAAATAATATGTTTTTACTATCACCAGGAAAGCAATGACTTTAAAATGATACCGTCACCAGATATCTATCTTGTTATCGATTTTTTCTATCTTTTTTTTCAAATACATAAGATAAATATCTGGTAAGGGTATCGTTTTGAAGATTTTAGGGAGGGTGCCGAATTTGGATATTGATTCTCAACTATAAAAGAGGTTTAAAAAATAAACTCTTGAAGAGCGTCAAACTAAATGCTATTTTAGTCGCTTTAACATATTGTTTAAAATTCTTGTTAAAATATACGAGATCTATATAAGAGATCTGATAAGAGTACATTTTCAAAGACTGTGGGAAGAGGAACAATTTTGAACTATGAATTAATATTCTTATTTTGCTTTTTTTTAAGAAAAATGAGATTTTTAATCAGTAAAAATTATAGTTCTTCAACTTTAAAAATAAAAACCAATTTTTTCCTACTTTAAAGCTCAGGAACATTAATAAACTCATGGAGTATGTTCTTTATATAGTCAGTGAACTAAAAACAATCGTTTAAAATAATAAAATGTTATAGTGCGTTCAACTACCTCTTATTTTATTAGATTTTTATCGATTTATTTTTTATTTTTAGAAAGAATTATTCAATCAAACAATATATATATATATATATATATATATACCTGGAAAGGGTACAATTTAATAAATTTAAGGAAGCTGAACCATCTTCAACTCAAGACTGCTCTTGATATTTTACGTCGTTTTCGAAAAAAATGAGATGTTTATTTGTTAAAAATGCAGAAATCTTTTTTCTCGAAAATTATTATTTATTTTTATTATTATTTATTTATATAAATATTTATATGATTTCTCGAAAAGTATTACTTTTTTTCGTCTAAAATAACCGGGGGCATCTCCGAACCATCAGAATTTTCAATAAATCATACAGATATTTTTGAAGATCCGAGGTGCTAAAAATTCGACCGAGGAAGCATACGCTGACTTCAAATGACTTCAGTGACCTCATGTGAATTAAAGTGACTTCGTGCCTATGCCTTCAGCAAAGATGTATGCTTGAGTTCGCGAGTTGTTAACCCCTCGAAAAAATCATACAGCTTCTCTGTAATTATGAAGAAAAGCGCAAATTTTTAACGTTTTGTGAGAATTTCAGGCTCGTCTTTACTTTTATCCAAGAAATGCAGTTCCTGTCCGAGTCCGATTAATCGGATCGGGCTGGGCTCGACTCATCCCGAAAATTAAAAAAGCAGCCGTGATACGGAAAAAGTCATATCTTTTGACTGCAAGAATACTTTCCGTTCACCTTAAATTTAGCTAAGTGAGAAGACCATTTTAAGAAATGTCCCTGCTTTACCACTGCCAGTCTACTCACAAAAATGTTAATACTTGTGGCAATATCAGGCTGAGATGCATCAGAAAATGGTCTTAACTTTTGGGTATATCCTCTGAATCCTTATTATTTTTATAGCGATTATTATATTGGTGGTGTTAACGTAATCTGTGCTTCCCCTAAGACATTGAATGCATATTCTTTCTGTATTATCTCTTCTTTTATTGTATTTACCTTCTGTGAGTATACCACATACCCGTTTTTCACTCACACAAGCGTCGAGGAAGAAGAAGCGAAGCGAGCAAATCGCCCACTGCTGCTGGCCGTACACGACGTGAAATGCCACAGACTGTTTGTACCGCATAAGCTAATGACGCACAGATGGTGATATTGTTGTAAGGTGGTGGTCGAATCAAGCAAGGTGGCTGAAAGCCGCGCAAAGGGTTTTCGTTTGGTTTGATTATATCTCATCCAGCCGGTGCTGGCTACTGCAAGATCTTATCGATTGGTTTGGTGCACTCCTCTTAACCCCACTCAATGTTAATGCACGTTCACTCTCAGAACGTGCAGATGCCAACTACGCCGCGTTCCCCCTTTTAATGTCTACCTGTTAGTATCACACTCATCTCAAAAGTTATATAATACATACATTGTGGCAGTGCGAAACCTCTACTTAAATCGTACAAAAACTCACATGTTTGAAAAATTGACCACCTGGATTCTAAAAATCGTTTAAAATTGGCAGCACGCCAAAAAATACGTATGAGTATCATAAAACGCAAGCAATGCAAATAATGAGTAGTTTTCAAGTCCAAAAATATAAATTTAAAGTGATTTTTTTGGTAAGAATCGAAATTAAATATGCTATACAGAAAATTCATATTAAGCTTTATTATTCGAACGTTATATTGTAGGATAGTTGGCTTCAAATTACCCGTTCCTGGTAGAAATAATTTCCATGCAAGTTTTAAGAAAATTTTAGGGATTTCAGGCAAAATATTATGGATTTTCCATGCATTCAAGACCTTCTCTAGCAGTGTCCCCAATCTTGGGAACTTTTTAAACTGCGCTTACGTCGCACCAACAACCTGATTGCTCACTGTTAGCACGCTAATTTTGAATTACATAAACATTCAGATTTGATATTTATGATAAATAATGATTGGAGAATGCATCCAAAGTAAAGTCTTAATTCTAAATTAGAATTTTGGAGTAATAGATAAAAAAATAATGCGATTATCATGCAAAATACTATTAATTCTGACTTCAGAAAAAACTATTCTTTCTTTAATTTACAATTTTAATGTTTTAAAATGTTAATAAAAAGGTAATAAGAAGTTTTAGTTTTAAGAAATAAATATTAGTTTCAATAGTATAAATATTATTTGATTATTTGTATACAATATTATATATTTTATGATATGTATACAATAATTAATTAGTAATTGTAATTCAGTTCTCCAAGTTAAATAATCCATTTTTATTCATCCATTATCCATTTTTAGTAATTTTAGTGTTTTTATTTTAAGTCACATTGTCTGAAATAAACAAAAATTTCGTTTTAAAACTCGACCGAGACGAGATTAATCACTGGGACAAACGAAAATGATTTATTTCTCTGCTCAGAATTCATAACCTCTTTTTCATTAAAATAGAATTTCTTGTATCTGTCACTCCAAAATCTTATTTTATGATTAGGAAAATTCTATTGCGGTATTTCTTAATCAGTATTTATTATAAATATTAAATCTGAATATCTATAAAATTCAAAATCAGCGCACAGTGACCAATCAGGTTGACGGTGCGACGCAAGCGCAGTTTAAAAAGTCCCCAAGATTGGGGACACTTTTCTCTAGTATTTTGAAGAAAACAATATGATAGTAAATAGCTCAGGAAGCATTCCATGGGGGAAAAGATATCGCACAATGATACCGCAAAACCTCTATATTGCAAGAATGCATAATATGATAACGTGCAATCAGGTCCTGGAGCTTTGTATAATATTATAATGTACTAATATCACAGAAAAAAATGAAGTTAAAATTGGCTGCTGTCGTCTGCTATACGGCGTCCTTAGCAGCAATGGGAAAAAGGCGAGTATGAGTGAGTTCGAGCTATAAATCGGAACACCAGATTTAAAACAATCAAAGAAAAAAGTAAAAAAAATGCTACAGGTAAGACCTGCAACTGAGGTTAGGAAAATAATTCTGAACTCGTCGTCGCAAAATGTAACTGACAGATGGGAATCCCCATTTCTCTCAAATTGAATGACGTTAAACGACGCTGGATAGCGATGGCGCCGTAATTGTCACTACACCTCGAATAAAAATGGAGCGATTTTACGATGAAAGATTATCCAGGCAAGGTTACAAATCGGAAATTATCTTTGATTCATGTGAAGTTTATCTAGCAAGGTTAATTTTTGTTCCGGTGAATCTTTCACCTGGAATCGTTGTAAACTTTATCTTTAATTTTTCCTGTGATCGTTTGTTCACTACTCCAACCCTCGCGAGATCACAAAAGTAGAAATACAATGTAATAGCTTAATAAACTTAAATACTTACGTTATAGATTTCACAATTATGGGGTATATAATGTTAAAACTTGCAATGTACGATATCGCGATTTTGCGCTATTATAATGCGATAATTACGACATATAGCACAGGAATTACGATATATATTGTAATTCATGCGATATAGTTTTCTCAATGTACGGTTAATTTTCTGTAGTTTGTGTTTATTTAATTTAATATTCACACAATATATGAACTCATCACTCGTTTGCATAGAACGAAACTGCTTTAATCGACGAATAGCACGCACGACGTTCATGAAAGCTTGGAATGATATCCATAGAATGTATTGTTTAAACAAACTTTCCTTCGCGACTTTACGCTAGATTTTAAATTGTGATTACCAATGTTGGCTACAAATTTATGGTATCCCAAACTTACATTTTTTTCGATTTTAAGCTTCTTTTAGGAGCCCCCATTTCCTTAGTATTCATTTAACTCCTACCATTTTCGATAAATATTGAGAAATCTTAATGGTGAGCTAGTTCAGGGAGGTAGAGAAATACCGATCCTTAGAAAACCCTTCAGGGCCCTGGAAATCCATTGTGAAATGCCGATTTTAAAACTTACGCCCAACGAAGAAATCTTTTTGACTATAGCCTTTTGAATTTATAATAGAGTGGTTCTTATTGATACTTGGTTGATTTTTTTCGAAACTGAGAAACCTTCCATTTGAATAAATGATAAAAATGAATCAAAGTTTAGTTTACTTGTTTATCAAAACACGGAAAAATGTTAAACTATTCGAGTTATTCATATTAAAATACTGAAATTTGACATTTCCATAATAGTCTTTAATAAGCTTCAGTAGAAAAATTAGTATTTTGAATACGAAATGTTATGAATCTGTATTTTAAAGATTAATCGTACTGAAAAGTGAAATGGTACTTACTGGTTTGTCTAAAAATAGTTTCAATCAGCAAGAAAGTGAATATTATATTCTGTAAAACTTATTTGAGAAATTGAAATTATAAATATGAAGGTGCCTGAAACCTGCGACTTATTATTATAGAAATTAAAACTCATGTCTCAATTTCTCGTATAGTGCTGTTTCATTATGTTCAGGAGTATGTCCGAGCGATCTCGAATTTTGTCAAACGCTCTCATGCGCACGAGTGCATGTGTACCTGCGGACGCCGGCAGTAGACTTCTTTAATGATGTTTGTTTGAAAATACTTAATTATAACACACGCATTTCTTAAAAGGGTTAGATTGGCAAACGTTTCGACCACGGATAGGGGTCCACTTCGGTGTCAGATATAAGATTTAAACAAGTTTTATAAATATCTATACAATAAATAAGATTAAAATTAAAATTTGGCATTCAATATTTGGTAAAAAAATGTTTTCATGCATAAACTTAGTATTTATACTCGTGCAGCTCCTGTCTCTCACTCTCTCTCTCTCTCTCCGCCTCTTTCTCTCTCCTTCTAGATCTCTCTCTCTCTCTCTTTCACCGTCAACTCCCTCTCTGTTTGATCGTCTCGTTCCGTCGCAGAAGGATGAGGTGATCGTGGGGAAGTAAATCACGTCGTAATCCCACACACACAAAAATCACAGATACGTCGCACAGAGGCAAACACTTAAAGTTTGAGATGAAGTTGATGGAAAGAAACGAAAAAGCAACCGATTAAAAATTTTTATAAAACCTAATTTTTGTAAATGTAAGAAGGATAGTTTTCGACGTAAAAAAATAAAGACATTCGCGCCGTTTCAAATCACGAAGAAAACTGAAAAAGCATTCGCAGAGGTCCTCCAATTTTACAACTTACGTGATTCAATGGAACGGTGCTTTAATTTTTAAAAGGGCTGTGGCCGTAATTCTAATTCTACTCAGACGTTTGCGATAGTGACATTCATTCGCAGAAATTTTCGCGTTATCAAAATCGAAAAAATGATCTTTCTCAATACTATGCTTAGTGAGCATTGTCTGTTTGTTAGGGACCTTATTTGTATCTTTCTTGTGTTCTTTAATCCTTACTCCTAACTGACGTTTAGTTTGGCCTATGTACACCACTTTGCAATTTTGACGTAAGGTCTCTTGTTTTTAAACGCCGCAGTTATGTCATAATGCCCGAGAACTCTCGGAATTCACTCAGATCGACCACCAGCACATAGCATGCTAATAAAAGTCCTAATTTCCGCGTCTTGAACTATCTCGTCAACTCTACGTTGTTCATTTTGTGCCAAAATATGTAATCTGAAATTTATATTATCTTTAACAAATTTTCCCGGGTGAAGGTTGTTACGAAGTGTGTTTTATACTAATCGCAAATTTTCTTGATGATATTGTTTATCGGAAAGAAGAATGGCTCTGTCAACCATATTCAAAACTACAATTTTTTTTACTTTTGTGAGTAGTTTGAATCAAAATTTAGGCATCTACCAGACCAGGAGGGTTTGTGATACTAATTACACTTTATTTCTTGAATGTTATTCCTGTGAAGATTTACATCCAGAAAGTTTATCGCTCTATTTTGTTCTTTCTCTAGCGTGAATTTAATCTCATAATCATTTGAATTAAAAACTTGTAGAAAGTTTTATGCTTCGTTTTCCGGAATATCTACTAATATGTCGTCGACATAACGGACATACAACGGCAATTGAAAATCTATTTTCGGTAAAATATTTGTTTCCAGGCCGTCCATAACTAAATCTGCGAAAATAGGCGAAAGGGGAAAGTCCATTGCTAGTCCTCTTATTTAAAATTAGTTTTGTTTTTGTAATTAAAATATGTACTATTTAGACATAATCGAAACCTTTCCTCAAAATCTGTCCATGGATTTTTTGTTTTTTCGCGAATTTGATTCCACCTACATAAGAAACGATCGACCAAAGTGGGGCACCTGTCTCGTGAATTTTTGGAAGGCCATACAATCTTAAAAGTTTAGCGTGATATACTTTTAGCTGTTTCGTGGTAAGTTCATTAATATATTTTTTCAATTCCCATTTTTTCACTTGTTTTGTGATTTCCCTTGAAATTTTCTTGGCGGTATCCCTACTTCTTTTAACGCAAGTGTCCCGATCTTCTAATAATGCACTAACTAAAATAGCGACTTTAGCAACATTTTCTGGTATATTAGTATTCGATAGATTTTTGAACCACTTATCGTCTGCAGGGCAAGAGGAAAACTTTTTGATTTGATTTTTTAGCTAATTGAAGCTTGGTCTGGGACCAGCTCTTGAGACATGAGACGATGTGTACACCGCCTCTGAAATTGCCTAGAATATGCCAATAAAACTCATTACCCTTTCTACCAGAGCGAGATGTCAAGTCCTATCGGTGATAAGTGCCGTTTTTAAAATAGTTTAGTGACATCTTAACTGTTTTTAAAGATGCCGCATTTAATTGATTTTTTTTTAATAAATAAAATACAAAATGTTACAAAGAATATAAACAAGAACATGTTCATTACCTTAAAACCTTTCGAAACCATTAACTTTTTTTTAGAAATGTATTTCAAAATTGTCAAAAAGGTACACTTTTTTCAATGATTCACATTGATCGTACAATTTTTTTAAACTTGCAAAATTACAAAAATTGTCTTAAAATATCCCAGATTCTTTTTTGATAATTTTAAATATTTTTAAAAATCTTTTAAAATATTCTTCTTAAATTAACTTGTCAAAATAAAAAGTGCTTTTCTAGGAATCGTAAAAACTTTTTGTTATTCTTATTAAAGCTTTCACAATTCTTAAAAGAATTCTAAATTTTTTGTTCCGAACCTAAAAAAAATGTAGATTTTTTTAAATCATTGGAAATCATTTTAAGATTTACATTAATTTTGAATATTTTCAAAACTTCTCTAAAAGAAAAACATCTGTAGTATATATCCTGTAGGCACGATAACTTTCGAAAAAATGATCAGATTGGATTCTGCTTCGGCAAGCTTTTTCAGGCCTTAAAAGAAAGAACTCAGAAACTCAAACAATTATACTCTTGATTATTTTAATAAACAGAAAATTATTTGGTCCAATACTAATGCATATTATGATTGGTAATAGTATAAATTCTTTAAAATGATATCAATTTTTCAGGGTGAATAAGAATAAAATCAAATGCAAAATAAGAAGCAAATAGTAAATTAATAATTAAAAATTAGATTTGTATTTTGTTTTGCAATATCTGAATAAACAGCCCCAGGCAGAGGTACAGAAATAAATATAATATGCATTTGATATAATAGAGTTGAACATAATGTAGAAAAGTTCGCATTTCTGACGAAATCGAATGCGACGCATGAGGAACGTGATGAGAATTTATTCTCTAAAGCCAAAGAAGCTTTAAGAAAAGAGGCCTATAATTTTTAAAGGCTTGCGCAAAAACCTGGGGTAAATTTAAGGACCGAGAACGTAGCGCGCGGTGAATACATCATCGACTGCGAAGTGCGAGACAAATATATTAAAAAACTGCCGAACATTTACTTTTCTATAGATTTATTAATTTATCAAGTTACCCAGCAATAAATTTCATAATGATCAAATTTTGAAAGTAGGCCTTTTGCAAATTTATTGATAAATTCCAAACTAATTAAGTCGCCAAAAAATTATTTTGGATATTAAAGAATTTCCCTTTCGGGGTAGGCGTAACTCACTCGGTGGGGAAGGGAGTAATGTGAGAAAGGGATATTAAATTTGTAGATTGATCTTGAATTCTCGTGAAACTTTTTTCTGTGATTTGCCTTAAGCTAAATGTTTGATCCGTACATAATCTTTCTGGCATAAACCCACTTTGTACTTCCCAAATCTTTTCTTCTCTTATTTAATTACCCATCTCAAAACATAAATTTATCAATTCGCACAGTCTATGTGATATGTACTCGCCAACGTGTTTAAGCATTTCAGCGTTAATACAGTCTACCCCGGCAGCCTTACCGTTTTTTTAGTCCTTAATTATATCCCTAACCTCAGTGACACAGACCTCAATGGAGTTGTCTAACGCATCGTGTTCAGCATCGCAAATGTGGTGTCCAATAGCTTCATCTCCTAATTGTCTTCTAAAATAGTCTGTGAAAGCATCTAGTATCCCGTCTGCATCATATAGGATTTCCCCATTAATATTTCCTATGTTGACAAATTCTGTTTTTTTATGTCCCTTCATTTCTTTATACAGCAGTTTCTGGCTTCCTTCAAAGTCATTTCGTATTTTCTTCTCATTTTCTGCTCTAATTTTATCTTTACTTACCTTAATTAATGTTTTGAGTATCCTCATTTTGTGTCTGTAATCAATTACACGTCTATTTCTTTCCTCATTGCTAAAACCCGCGATGTTCAAAGTTCTCCTGTATGCTTCTTTCTTTGCTTTTTGGAAAGCCTGAATTTCATCATTCAACCACGTATCAAAAGACATTCTTCCTACAACCGCGGTATCACACACTTCGATCGCACACCTAACAATGATATCCCGGAACACTCTCCATGTGCCCTCTATATCTTTGTTTTTTATAAGCTCCTCCCATGTTGCCCTATCTATGCTTTCGATTATCTTATTTTGAAAATCTATTAGAACATCCGGTTTCTGTAGGCCCTCAATTTTTATTCGCCATTGTTTTGTTTTCTTTATTCTCTTTATTTTCCATCCCCTATCTAAGTTAATTTTGGAGATTAGAAGGTAATGATCAGTGTTGTATTCAGAACCCCCCAAGACCCCTGTATTTTTGACTAACTCTCTTAGTCTTTCATCCGCAACGACAAAGTCAATTATACCAATATCTCCGCGTTGTTTTTAGTTTTTAGGTTTAAAATAAACGTCCGTTATCTCTGAAGTCTTTTTGAAGCCGACTTAAAGGACAAACCTAGAAACACATGCTAGAGATGGTTTACAATTACGCCACATTCCTGTGACCTAAAAAATGCTACAAAGGAGGTTTTAAGAAAAAGATCTTCTTGAAAGTCCAAGACCATAGCAATTTTCTAAATAAAATGTGTCCACAAAGTTTAAGTTGATAAAACTTGAGGCATTTCTAGCAAGACAGGCCAATTTTCCAACAATAAGAGCAGTTCAATTTTGAATTTTCAACTAAACGCACAAATAAGATAATTTGATAGTGAAATAAATTAATAAATATATATATATACATTTCTGTTTATTTATTGTTTATTCAAGGCCTAAATGTTTTAATTTATGATAAAAGAGAGACCCCCCCCCCGAACCAAAATCTCCGCGTTGTTTGTAGTTTTTAGGTTTAAAATGTCTTTTTCTTCCAAAAATTGTAATAAATGGATATCAATTACTTATCTTCAAGTCGGTTTTCGGGTTTATTATTATCTGCATAACAAAAAACAATTTAAAAAAAAAAACAAATATTTAAAATACAGAATTTTCTGTTTAGGTTTTACCCATTCTGAAAGTAAAGGTCCGGTATCTATGAAATATTTTTTAAGCCAACTTAAACGACAAATCTAGAAAAACATGTTAGAAATGGTTTACAATTACTTCACATTCCCTGTGACCTAAAAAATGCTACAAAAGAGGTTTTAAGAAAAAGATCTTCAAAGTCCTTTCAAGACCATTGAAATTTTCTAAATAAAACGTCTCTAAAGAGTTTAAGTTGTTTATTTAAGGCCAAAATCTTTGAATTTATGAAACCCCCCCCCCCCCTCGCGAACCAAAATCTCCTCGTTGTTTTTAGTTTTTGGGTTTAAAATTTCTTTTTCTTCAAAAAATTATAATAAATGGATATAAATTACTTATCTTCAAGTCGCTTTTCGGGTTTTGTATTATCTGCATTACGAAACATAATTGTAAAAAGAACAAATGTTTAAAATTTAGAATTTTCTATTTGGGATTTTCCCATTCTGAAAGTACACGCCCGTTATCTGTGAAATCTTTTCGAAACTGACTTAAAGGACAAAGCTAGAAACACCTGTTAGAGATGATTTACAACTACATCAAATTCTCTGTGACCTAAAAAATGCTACAAAGGAAGTTTTAAGAAAATTATCTTCTTTAAATTATAAATATATCAAGGCACCCAAAAATAAATTTTTAAATGATCAAGTTGCGAAATCAGGACATCTGCAAATTTATTTAAAAATATAAATTAAAAATTTACTAGTTCGTGAAAAATTTGTTTTCTAAATTGCCAAATTTTTTTTGTAACTTGGCTATTAAGTTTTAAATTGCAATTTATACCTAAAAAGTTTACTATTTCACTTAAAAAATAAAGATTTTCAAAGTGAAAACAATAAAAATAGTAACGTTGAAAGTTTTGACCCCTTTGGAATTTTTATAAATCAAGTCTTTCTATTTAGAAATATCCAGTTTTAACCATTTGAGTTAAATGCAGAGTCAAATATTGCTGCTGATTAAATAATTTTTCTTTTTTCTGATCAATTAATTTTTTATTTGAATGAATTAAAAACAAATATTTAAGACTGAGAACTGCATCTTAAAAAAATATTCTTGAACATGGAACATTTTTTAATAGAAAATTTAAAATTTAAGAAGTTGAAAATTGAACTTAAAACATAAAGACAAGCTTGAATGTAACTTATTTTAAATTTGTACATAATTTCGTAGCAAAGAGAAAATATAGAAACATTATTTTAAAGCAAAATGTCATCATCTGATATGAAATCTGTGATATTACCCAAGTGCGAAGTCACATAAGGTCCAACGTTGGCCCATAGTCGGCAAAAATATTGCCAAACCTCGGCTCCCAGGATGGAGGTTCTCCCGCCCCCTTGCCTAAACTCAATCTACCGAACCCAGCTAATCTTTCCGAAGTCGAGATGGCTTCTTTCATCTTCGAATTGCGTCTAGCATTAGAAACTTTCGAGTCATTCTCTCTTGCTCGGGTCGCCTCAAACTCTTCTTTGCCTTCTCCAGACGATGGTCTTGAAGCCATGGACACCCTCCAACCCCAAATCGCTCCCGAATCTTTGACCGATGACCTCGATGATTTCCGTCCCGTGATGTCAAAGCGCAGAAAGCGCAAGCTTCTCCCAAGCCCCGCAAAACCAGCGGCTCCCTCTCCCTCCGACGATGTGTCGATTCTTTCTTCCTCTTCCGACGACGACGAGCCAATCGTAAAAGAGAAGAGCCCTCCCCCTATCCGTATCTTGCGAAAGAATCTCTGGCCGAAAATCCATTCGGCACTTTTAAAGGCAGACATCCCCATTCGGTCTGCAAAAAACTCATCAGACGCTATAATCGTCTACCCCTCCTCCGTTGATACCTTCCGCGCTATCACACTTAAACTTGAAAAAAACAAAATTGATTACACCACTAATCAACTGCAGCAGGACAGAGATCTTGTTGTCGTGATTAGAGGTGTGATTGAATCCCTCACTGAAGAATCCATTCTCGAGGAACTTCAGAGGAAAATTCCCTCCGTCAAGCGAGTTCATCGCATGAAGAAGGGGGACAACATCTGGCCTCTGGTCGCCGCCTACCTGGACAATTCTTCTCCCTCAGCAAAATCGATTTTCGACATTAAGCATGTCGCCGGCCTCAGCGTTCGAGTTGAATCCACGAGGCAGTCGAACCTCATTCCTCAGTGCCGTCGCTGCCTGAAATATTTACACACGGCAAATTACTGCCATGCTCCTTTCTCTTGCGCTTTCTGCGCACGTAACCATGCCACCGCGGCTTGCACTACCCGTACTCAAAAAGGTGCAACGCCTTCCTGCTTTAATTGCAAAGGCCCTCATTGGGCCACCTTCCGAGGCTGCCCTAAAGTTCCGCAACGTTCGTCAGCCCAACCAAATTCAACTCATCACCCTCCAAAGCATAAACCTACTGAAAACCCCGCCCCTCTTCCAAAACCTCGCGCCGCGACAAATCCTGTTTCCTTCCAACGCTCGTTCGCCGACGCAACCTCAGCTCGTCCCCTAACCAAGGCTCATCAGCGACCTCAACCCTCTCCTCCTGCTGACCCTCTGCACAATCCGCAGCTACAGCAGCTTTTTCGTGACTTCTTCTCCGTCTTCGCCGCTGCCTTCCAGCAGCCAACCCCACAGAACTCTTAAAGACAAAATTTCAATCATGACCTGGAATGCCAACGGCATCTCGGCCCCAAAGCGATTAGAACTGTCTCTACTTCTTACTGACAAGTCAATCGACGTTGCCTGTATTACCGAGACTCACCTCAATCCCAATAAAAAACTGCATATCCCAGAATTTTCTGTCTACAGGAAAGATCGTCTTTCTTCTAGAGGCGGTGGTGTGGAAGTCCTGGTTCGTAACACTCTCCGCCACTCAGCCATCAGCACAAACCAATCTCAATGCGAAGTAGTTGGTGTCGAAATCCACCTTGCCTCAGGCCCTTTTCGTATTCAATCAATTTACTCTCCCCCGAATATTAACGACATTTCTAAAATACCTGATCTTTTCAACACTAACACCCCTACCGTAGTTGCTGGCGATCTCAACGCCAAACACAAGGCCTGGGGCCGTCTCAAAAATAACGCAAAAGGTAATGCTCTCTTTAAAACCGCGACTCGTCATAACCTTACTATTGAGGCTCCCTCTGAACCTACCCACTCCTTAAATTCTCCCAATCATCAACCCGGATATCCTCGACATTTTCATCACAAAGAATATAGTATTTGACGTGGACCGGGTTCTCCTGATCTTTCACCGCCAACTGAATCAAAAATCGATTTTCTCCACCTCAAATACCTTCTCGAAACTTCCACTCTCAAATGCTGCCAAATCCAATCGACTTTCGATCTGGATGCAGCTGTTGAAGCCCTGACAAAGGACATTCAGAACTCTGTTCAGCTCGCCACTACAACAATCAGCACCTCTGCTCGTAAACCGAAAATTTTACCCACCACTCGTCTCCTTATTCGAAAGAAAAACCAAGTGCGCAAACACTGGCAATCCTACCGGAACCCTAAACAACGCCAGCGTCTCAATTCCATCCAAAGGAAAATAAAAAGTACTCTTCAGAATGCTGACACATCCTCATTCGACTACTACATAACCGAAGCGGAATTGTACCCCAAAAGATGCTGGAGAGTCATCAAATCTCTCCGAAATAGGAAATCCCACCTTCCTCCTTTAGCCAAAGATGGTCAATCTTTCTCTCTTGATGAGGATAAAGCCAAAATTTTCGCAGATTCCCTTAAAGATCAATGCTCCCCCTTTCCTAGCCACGGCAAAGTTGCTGACTTTCACGATTATGTCTCCAGGACTGCTCAAGATTTCACTGGCACTGACAATGACATCATCCCCACCTATCCCAAAGAAGTCTCTGAAACAGTCCGAGCCTTGAAAAATCGCAAAGCTCCCGGCAATGACTGCATCAGCAACAATGTCCTGAAAACTCTCCCCCGCAAACACATCACAGCTATCTGCAACATTGTTAATGCAATGATGCGATTACAACACTTTCCCTCAGCCTGGAAAGAAGCTATTGTAATTTTTCTACCGAAACCAGGTAAACCCCTCAGCTCAGCTTCCAGCTTCCGTCCTATCAGTCTTCTCTGTACTCTCAGTAAAGTAGCCGAAAACATTATTCTCTCTCGCTTTGATGAATTTGTTTCGCAAAACAACACTCTTCCGGACTTCCAGCACGGCTTTCGGAAACGTCATGAAACAGCTCATCAGCTTCTTCGTGTCTCCGAATACATTGCTGAAAATCTTAACAAAGGCAGGCACACAGCCATGCTTCTACTGGATTGTAAGCAAGCCTTCGA
>NC_046659.1:42334326-42335586 GCF_010883055.1 Belonocnema kinseyi
GACGAGAAAATTCTCACGGCTCAATACGCTGATGACGTCGGCTTCCTTGATACATCCAAGGTTATCAACCACTGCTCCTCTCGTTTGAACAAATTTATCCCATTCGTCCTTGAATGGTACCACACACGGAGATTTGAAATAAACAAACCCAAATCCGAAGCCGTCTTTTTCTCGCGTCGCCGTCGCAATCCTCCTAAAATCGTGGTTGACTCCTTTCCGATCAAATGGAGTTTCTCCGCAAAATATCTCTGTGTGATTTTTGACAAACGTCTCACCTGGTGCAAACAAATACAAGCCACCCGAAATAAGGCCAACGCGGCCTTCATCTCACTTAAACCTTTTTTCAATAACCCTATAGTTTCTCGAGCAACCAAAACTCGAGACTTCAACGCCATAATTAGGAGCGTCTGCGCCTACGCGATTCCTGTTTGGGGCTCTGCCACCCCAAACCGTCTGTCGAAACTTGAAGGCACGTACATGCGCCTTCTACGTTCCGCTCTAAATATTCCCTGGTTCATCCGTAACAAGCAAATTCTTGCTGAATTTAACCTCCCTTCTATCTTCAATGCCGCACAGACACATACTGCAAATCTTCGACTTTCAGTGGAAAATCACCCAAACCCCTGCATCATCTCGCTCGCAAATTATGCGAGTAAAACCTCCGACCGCTTTAGAAGGTCCTGCCTTCTCATCTCTCCGAACTAACTTAGCTACCCAGCTCTCTTACTCTCCATGTTTTGCTTCATGCGCGAGTGTCCCTGCAGTATAACTGTCTTGGACCACCAACTTCGAAGTCCTTATTTTCTCTATCATCATTCTGGTTCATAATCTACTAGGTTGGCAACCATTCGAAGAGGAGTTTTAGTCGGTAGCCGCACTTAGCAAATCCGACACTACCCTTTCTTCAAGGGTGTCTTTAGAAGATCTCCCCTCCTCAGCCCAAAAAAAAAAAGCCTTCGAAGATGTAATCCCTGGCGAGAAATAGCAAGCCCCCGGTATCGCGCTGGATACAATGGTGGGGGTAACCTTAGCAGGTCAAAGTGCGCGTCTGGCATTTACCCACTAAAGTACAGCAGCTTATCTTGAAATTTATGATTATGTCCATCCTAAACTGTAGGGTTATACGAGGGTAGTTCAATAAGTCCTTAGAATGAAGTCTAAAAACAATTTTATTTGGGTAAATTTTTTTTTATTTTTCAACATAATCTCCTTGGAGCTCTATACACTTGGTCAATCGCTTTTCAAGTTTTTTTAATCCTT
>NC_046659.1:42335686-42355351 GCF_010883055.1 Belonocnema kinseyi
CAGTTATAAACCGTTGCTAAGGCAGGGGCAGATGTGCCATGAACTGAGTCCAATTCATTTTTTATCTCATATGGAGTTAAACCCTTTAAATGAAAATGTTTTGATTACCGCTCTGAACTCGTTTTTTTTTCATTTTTCTTAACGAACAATTTTTTTTTCAATTGGTTATAAAAACGCGTAAACTCAGAAGATGTGGACTGTGACTGCACCATATATCTAGTCGGGAGTGGTGCTGACTGAAAACAGATGATTTGGAGCGATTCGCGCGCCTTTTGTTGGTCATTCTAAGGACTTATTGAACTACCCTCGTAGCACAATTGTAGTGTCGAAGTTTTGTACAAATTCTTTGCAGGCGGTAAACAAACAAACCTATTGTAAAATGAAACTTTGGAAAGAGAAGTAAACCTGAAGTGAGAAATTCTAATTTCTATTTTCTTAAGAAGGGACAGATTTTTTAACTATAGAAAAAAACTGTTAATCTAGCCGAATTCAAAAAATTAATTTTTCCCTAATGAAAAACAAATTCCTTTATTAGGCAGGAATTTTTTTTTATAATTTTGAATTTCATATTCTTACTTGCTCTCTGAAATATTTAATATCTTGTTTTAGAATGTTGCTATTTTAAATAATTAGGTATAGATTAAGTTTTAAAATTAAGTTTTTTAGTTAATGAATTTATTAATCATAGAAAATTTCTTGGACTACAAATGGTTAACATTTTAGCAATCACCCATATACTTACATAATTCTTTTGTAATATGTAAATAATACAAAATAAACATATGAAAGCTCAAAACAAAGTTATAAGTTTTGAAAAATGTTTAAAAATACAATTATTACATTTTTTTGATAATTTAAAAAAATGTTATGCATTTTTAAAGCAAAATATTTAAGGAAAAAGAATTCGATCACATTTGAAAAAAGTTTATGAAGAATGTATCCCATTTTACAAGAGAACAATTAAAAAATTGATAATCAGAAATTTTCCAAATAAAATAATTGAGAATTCAAGGAGGAAGCAAAAGAATATTTTTCATTCGACCACCGTGAGACTCTATCACTTTTAACCTGCAATTCTTGCACTAAACGTTTCTTTACATAATTCTTTTTTCTTCTGATTTTGAAGTATTTTATATTTTAAAGAAAAATAAAGTTTAGAGCACTTTCTTATACATGTAATATTTAAACTACCGATCAATTTTTCCTGCATATTTTAAATTAATTTTTAGGAATTGCTATTAAAAATTATAAACTGAGTTAAAAAGTATCATAAAACAAATAAGTCGAAAACTGTGCGTTTCACAGAGGTTTTTAAAAATCAGAAAATATTTATATGTTACTGAGGTTATTAAAGCATTTTTCAACTCAAGAGTTCTTAATTTTTTTAATGCTTTAGATAGTTTTTAAGCCGATTAAATTTTTAATGAAAAAAGTATTCAGCTCTTTGTAAAATACATGAAGTTTAATTATTTTGTGCATATTTTAAATTGTAGCTTTCGGAAAGTAATTCTATATTCCAATCTTTGTAAAAAAAAACGTATGATAAAATAATTTGATGACACTGCCTTGAAATTCGTAGCCGAGATTTTGTCATCAAAATCCACCCGCATGCTTCGTTCGAGAAGTCGTAAGAGCACACGGTTAGGGCACTTATATTTAGGTAGTTTGTGGGGTTCAATCCTCGAGAAGTGCGAATTTTCAAAGCGGCTAGGCGTACGATTGTATGTGTAAGTAACAGTGTGCGCAAATTACGTATTTTAATAATTAAAAAAATAAAGATTATATAACAATAATTTCGAAAACAATTTTTTGTTTATTAAAAATAGTGTTCAGTTGAGGCATTAGTCTGTTGCTCCGATACTGCATATTCTTAGATTAAGAAAATATATTCTTGAAGTGTATCAGAAATAATTGTTTGGAAGTAAACTATGTTCTGCATGTGAAAACATCTCTATATGAAACAACACAATAAAGTTTTCGAATAATAAAATGCGATATTCTATCTAAGAATACATTTTCTCAGATTAAGCAAATGTAAGCTTGTTCCAAGCAGACTGTATCAATTATTTATTTATTTGGAACACACTCATATTCTATCTCCCCAAGGGGCAATTCACTCGGAAATCAAAGGTTCTGATGCTCATTTAACTTGATCGAAATCTTAGAAATCAGTATGAACTTAATGGAATCAGTGACTACAACTTTTAAAATGAATACAATCTTTTAACATTAGTTAAACTTGGAGATCATAGTGGAATCATACGAAATCATTTGGTCACAAGTGAATTCAAGACTGAACTCAGTGGAACGCAGTGAATTCACTGAGTTCAGTAGTGGAAATCAGGGAAATCAGTTGAACTCTACCAGAGTTAGTCTACTGCTCGAAGAGTAGCACGTGTGAAGACAATAGCATTTACGTGCGTCGACAGTATGAGCATTTAATGTGATAATTAAATTATTAATAATCTTTTGAACATTGAAGAAACTTAACCTCAAAAAGTATTTCATATATTAGATTTGATTTTATATCTTCTATAAGATACTTGCATTTTTTCAAATATTTTTCCGATTATTTGATAGTTTTATCAAAGTCCGGTCAATCACTGTACATGAATTTGTAGCGCTTGAAAAAATCTTTCATTTTTTAAAAAGATTTGATTGAAATTCCAAATATCTTGTATAGTCGTTGAAAAAAATTATTTTAAAAATAAATATTCTTGTGTACATAACACCAAAATTCGTTCTTTTTATGCGTTTTGTGTGGTCACTTACTTATTAAATTGTCTTGTCAAAAATCAGATCTTTTAAAACATAATTTTTCTATTACTTTAAAAATCAAAATAATATTACAGACGTCATTTTAAATCCAAAACGTTTATTTACAAATTTTAAAACTTTATGGCACAATTGAGCAAAAATTTAGCACAATTCAGCATATTATTTTTTTCTAGAAAACATAATGGGGCTTCTGGCCCAGAAAAAGTTTTTTTTAATTCTAAATAAAATTTTGACTTTTTTAAAAAATCGTTTGCGGCACAATTGGGCTAATACCTAGCACAATTCAGCACAACTTTTTTTTTTGTTTGAAAAAACAAAATAGCGTTGCCAACTTCTTGGACATGTGGTAGTCCTGTGTATTCCTTGTTCTATTTTGAACAGAAATAATTCTTGATTGATTTTAATAAAAAAGATGTATGAACTAGATTTCTAAAGTAACTAAAAAAAAGTATCACATTGTGGTCAGCTAGGGTTCCCATTACTGTTAAAGAAAAGTATGATTTCAGAATTGCTTATTTATTTTTGTTCAGTAAATGCAACTATAACTAGTATTTTTTCGTGCGGAACTTCAGAAGTATTGGTTTTATAATTCTACAAATTTAATATTTAATTTATAGATGCCACGAAGACCAAAGGAGCAGCACAAAGTTGGTGCTCGAGCCGTTCTCCTGCAAAAAGAGGAGTTAGCTACATTGTTTGCAAAAGAAGGAAAATTGCCACCTCGTTCTTCAAAATTTTATAAAAACGTAAGCGCTACTTTAAATGGAGAATGAAGTGCACATGACATTTACAAAAACTTGAGGGAGACAGGAAATCATTGAGAACTGATGTGTTTAATGATCTGAGCCTAGCCCGGTAATAAGCGTAGAATAGAGAAAAATTAATATTTTCAGAATTGAACGCAAAAGTGAAGATTATTCTATTATTTTGAATGCGCGATTTTTTCATCTGTCTAAAATGCCACAATAAGAATAAAATACCTCCTAAACATATTCACTTCTATTTCCATAGCGACTGCCAAACAGTTTTCTATTCTCCCAGAAAGAACGTGTTTTCAATATATTTAATTCCTTCTAATTGTACCGGTAACGCACCTCACAGAGTTATTTTTTATTCCTCAGAAATAATTATATTTTGATTTTATTTAATTCCTTCTAATAAGTTCACAAAATATGTGTGATAAGTTGTTTTAATTCCTTCATGCGGAATGTAAATTCTGAAATTGTGATTCTCACCAATTCAACTCTGCCCCTCTAGAGTTAAAATTATTGAAATTCACACATTTGCATATATTTCTCGGTTGCATTTTTAAGACGTTTAAATCAATTATTAAAATATAAACAAATATAAACTTGAATATTTTTCGAATTTATAAGTTATAAAAAGATTTAATGATGAAAAATAGGTTAAATAAATGCTTTCCTTAAATTTTACTAAGTCGATTACAAATTACAAATTCTTAATTTTTCTGAGCTTCTTACCGGGAGCACAGCCACCAGTTGAAGATGTTTTGGATATTCATGATTTGCGGGAAGACGTTGGAACCGAAAATCTGATTGAGGATGTACCCGATCATCCCGATTTTCGTGTGAATGACTCATTATCTGATACCAAAAATACCTTTTATTTCATTATCCCAAATGACCTGTACCAGAATGTGACTCCAGTATACGAAGAATACAATGGCTGACAGACATTAGTACTGCCACCAGGAGTGTGGAGTGATATAGTTTCTGATGAATTTTTCCGTCAATTCAGACTACCATGCGCATACACTTTCAAAAAGGCTTTTGTTACAAAGAATGGCACTCATTTTATCACTATCAACGGAAAATGTAAAAGTAAATTGTGCCAATCATAATTTTATGCTTTTGTAGAAGAAGAACCTTATGCCGGTGGGGATCTGTTGATAAAGGTCAATACCAAAGACACGAGACACGCTGCGCATAAAACAATGCAACGCCAGCTTCGTAATTTTAAGCGCAAAGTGATTGGAGATCAAGTCTTGGCGAAAGGAGCATCAAACGTGGCACGTAATATAACCCGGAAAGAAGGTCGCAGAGGTGATTACAATAGACCAAATGTCTATAATTTATCAGTGCTTAGGAAATTGAGGCAAGAAACACGACGCCAAGATTTAGGAGTCACCGTAGAAGATGGAAAAATCCGATGTTAACAATGCAAAAATTAAAGCGTACTCCACCTTACGCTGGCTGAATTGGTGTCATAGCACTTGACCCCCCTTTCGTGCACTGGTTCGTGCCGGATTCCATTCTTGTTTTGAAAGAACATGCTCGGAGAAATAAGGACAACTGAACCATCTATTTTGATAGCACAGCAGGCATGGTGGATAGGCTCAAAATCGATGACAACTCTAACTCAGGACACATGTTTCTTCATGAAATAGTCATACATGAATGTGGATTTGCAGTACCGGTAGGCCAAATGATGTCTGCGGCACAAGACACTTCGACCATTTAATTCTTTTTGAAAAATGGTTGAAAGCAGGTGCTCTGATTACTAAAGTGACAGAATGCGACTATGGAAGGGCAATTTTAAATGCAATGAGCCTAGCCTTTAATGGCGACTCTTTACAAGATTATGTAGCTAAGCGTTATTTTGCATTATGAAATAATACGGGAATTCGTCCAGGAATGACATTTATCCGATAAGACGTAGCACATTTTATCATAATGATTGCTAGAGCAAAGTGTTCTCCGAAAGATATGCCAGCAGTGAAGGACTTTTACATGCGAGGGGTATCTTTGATGGGTTCATGCGACAATTTTCAAAAGTTTTCCGAAATATTATGCTTACTTCTCACTGTTTCATTACATAGGAATGATGGCAACTTGGAAGGTACAGAGGAAAACACGCCTGCTCAAATTGCTAGAGGTAAATTGCAACAATTAATCGCTTCCAGAGAACACTTGATCAAAAAGGTTCTGCCGGTTGAAGAAAACGAACAATACAAAACAATATTATTGAAAATAAGGTATAAAGGTCAGGATGACGCTATAAAAAAAGACTTCCCTTCAAACAATAATCCACGCGTGGAACAAAGTATAGCCAATTGGATTAAGGAATTGCAGATGGAGGCAGAAAAGGACAAGGACGCTAAAGGCTCTTTCGTATACGGATATCGCCTTGTTGCTTTTCACAAGCAACCTTTACATTTATCCAAAGAATTTTCTTCGTAGACAGCCGTTATGACAC
Organism: Belonocnema kinseyi; assembly: GCF_010883055.1. NCBI lineage: Eukaryota > Metazoa > Arthropoda > Insecta > Hymenoptera > Cynipidae > Belonocnema > Belonocnema kinseyi. Next base: position 42,341,681 of record NC_046659.1, read on the forward strand.
CTCTCTACAGCGATTCAGTCATTCGTCCTTCAAGCGCCGTCATTGAGGGTAGTTTTAACGAGCTAAAAACAGGATTTTGTTGAATTATGAAAGAACTATGCAGCTTCACAAGTTTTTTTATAGTTTTTCATCGAGCAATAGTGGCTATATCACTAATGGCTTCATCTATAATGATCAACATGTACAGTCAACCGATGCCAACAAATTCCAGTGCCAGTGAAGTTGAAGGTAGCTGCTCCGGTGAAAATGATTTCCAGGGAGAAGTGGACGGGGATTTGCAGAATGACATAGAAAACAATTTTGATCTGGAGGTTATAAATGAAGAAGACATTGAAATGGCAGATGGCAGAATTCCCATTGCAGCATCCTGAACTTCACCTTGTTGAAAACTGGTGCAATAAAGCTGCATAGGAAAATGCAATATTCAATGCAGCTTTGAGTGATTCAATTTTAAGCGACTTGAAGCCGTCAAGCGATATTATACTGGATAAATCTTCAAAATTATGTAAAGTAAATGAAAAAGTATAAAAAAGGAATAACTCAGCACTAACAAAAGATTTAAATTGTTCAGCAAAAAATATTAAGAGCAAAAATAAAAATAAATATTTTTGAACATATACAGAAGTTAAACACATTAATCCTACGAAACTAAAACAAACAAAATAGCTACCAAAGTTATTCTTGGAGAACGGCTGCCACTTCAAGAGTCTCCATTGCATTTAAGGTCGACATCTAAGAGTGATCAATACGTACGCATTCGATTCCATAATCCAAATTTTAGCGACCTCCGCAATTCACAATGAAAACTATATGCGTTTCATTAAAGAATCCAAGAATGAAACATGCGGATTCTACTCATTTTCGTTGATTCGGGAGCTCAGGCGCATGTTTATGTACAAAGAACGTCCATATTATCGAAATTCAACGGTGCAACTCCTGACAAAAGAAACGAAACTTTTAACAGTGATTCACCTGCGCTGTTTCATACCATAAGTGCCATTTCAAGTGTGGATGTTATGTGGACATTCCTCGTTGAAAACGAACCAAGCTTACGCACAACTGCAGTATGCTCAAGAAATCATTAGGGTATAAGACGGATTCCGTGTGTAAGCCTCAATTCTTCAGTCATCCAGGGAAAAAGCTTCGAAGCAATAGAACTCGCCATTGTTTCACCATCAAGAATTCAGCCATGTACGACAGCGAACTGCAAATCATTAGCTGAAGTACAATATATTTCGTTGAATGCCCATCTGCTGATTGATTTAGATGTCCCTTCGCTAGACGAAGAATCATTTTCTACAATGAAATGCAAACCAGGAGATATTCCTGTTCACATCAGTTTTCATAATGAAAAATTTAGGTACAATATACTCTTTTTTTATTTTATTTTCAATGAAATAATATTTAAATAATACTTTTGAAAGATGAAGTTACATGTTCTGTATTTTTCTCTTTAATAATATTAGTAAAAAATTCTATTGAATCAAATACTTCATTTGTTTGGTATTTGGAGGCATGTTTTTCAGTTAGATCTAAAAGTGATCTAATTTGGCAGCTTTTTTCACCGTATCACAACAGCTTATGAGTATTATTTGTAAGCATTTTCTTTTTGAATTCCAAGACCTTGAAATTGTAAAAAATTTGGAAAAATTGAAATATTATTTTTTCGAACAAAAATATTTTTGCAATATATATGAAACATATAATCATGAATTTTCTATGTAATTCCCTCAAAATATATATTTATTTGACTTTTATTCTGATTTGCCTGCAAATAAGATGTTTTAAAATTTTTCCGACTTTTTTATTACAACTTCTAGTTCTTGTAATTCGAAAACACATTTTTTACAATTTATACTCGTAATTTTTTGTGATGCAATAAAAAAAAAGCTTCAAAAGAAGCTTAATAAAATTGAAAAATGTTGATTATTTAGGAAGTTATTGAAAATTCAATAAAACATTCAAATTTAAACAATTATGGCAATATCTACTTAAAAACTACACGGAGAAAATAGTTCAGTGTCTCCCACCCTTGCAAGGGTTAGAGCTACTAAACGGAATAGTAAATTATGGACAGGTCACTACGACAGTAGAATCTACTGAACGCGTGTTTAGTCGTTTCCACTAGTCGCTGAACAGTAAGCTTCTACTACGCACGCAGTCGCACGTGCGATCCCTGTTCAGTAGAACATACTGAAGATGAGTGCGTTCTACTGAACAAGAATCGTACATGCTTAAATAACAATTAAAATTTCGCACGCAACGGGGGGGGGGGGGTTCGAAAGCATAACCTAACGCACGCTAATCAACGAGTATAACCATTCGCCTATTGAGGCTAGTTGTCAGCAGCTTGAAAACCCAGGAATGGGTTATTAAGCACATACAAATTAGAATATTATATGGTCTGCACATTCTAATTTTTCGGTTTACATCAAAAGTACGAAAATAAAATATGTTATATTACCAAATGTATTATTCATATTTGTTTCAAAAATTTAATGTCTGAATTTTCAAAAAACTTTTTCATGTAAAAGTCACTTTTTGACGGTAGAATCGGTTAAAAATAAAACTAAAATAAAAATCAAATACAACTTAAATTAAAAATAACATTAATTACAAATTACAATGATATGGTCTGAACATTCTAATTTTTTGGTTTACACACTCCAGGTTGTAACCAAGGCCAAATTCGAATTTAGGAGTCAATCCGTGTTTTATAAGCAGGCGATGGCATAATCGCAGCTGCTCTTTAACGGCAATAGTATTCATCTAAAATATCTTCCATAATATGTTATTAATATAACAAACACGGTCACACGCGATCAGCTGCCAGTCAGCGGATCAGAGAGGTTAAGCTTATAGTTTAACTCAGGAGCGTTAGAGGGTTATACAGTTTATTTTACTGAAAAGAGAGTCAGCTTTCGTACTCTTCTATTCAGTAGAATCAACAGAACGCTGTTTAGTGTTTCTGAACCAACGAGTCGTTGCTATTACTATAAATCAGCTTACTAAACGCGAATAGTAGCATATACTCTACCAGTTCTCTCCGTGTAGACAAATTGGCTTCACCCTGGGCTTATTTTATACAGAATTCCGAAAACAGTCATCCTTCAAAGAGAAGTTTGTTTAGCTTTGGCATAATTAAAATTAAGAGAATTTATTCAGTCATAAAAAATGAGGTTAATTGTTTTAAATTAATATGTAAAGAAATGATTTTATCCACATTTTTATCACTATCCCTAGAGAACAACATCTAGAAAAGACTTACTAATTATCCAAAATTCTGCTGAAACCTACTGGAAAAAGTCCTGATAATAAACTTTTCTATACACTCCGATATACTTATATGTTTTTCTTTGTTCTTTTACAGGTTAGCATTATGTTTAACTCTATTATATTAAATGTATATTATATTTATATATGCACCTCGGTCTGGGGTTGCTTATTCAGATATTGCAAAATAAAGTACAAATCATATTTTTGATAATTAGTTTAATATTTCTTTCTTATTTTTCAGTAAATTTTATTCTCAGTCGCCCTGAAAAATGTGCTACCTTGATAAAAAAGTTCCCTGAATTTATTTTTAAAATGAAAAATATAAGTTTATTCTTGAATATTGATATGGTCCCCTTCAAACTAATTCCCATCGACTGCCACGCACTCATGTCAGCGCTTGATTCAGCTCTCAACACATTTTTGACACTCAATTTTCGGTATGCCCATCAGTGCCGTTTTCGATTTTTGTATTGTCTCCGATCGCTGCTCAAACGTGTTCCGCGTAATGGTTTTTTCAGTCGATCGAACAAAAAAAGTCACAGGGAGCTAAATCTGGCGAATTTGATGGCTGCGGAATTGTATTAGTTGAGTTTTTGGTGAGAAACTCACGGATAATGATAGCATTGTGCGACAGTGCATTATCATTATCATCCAAGTGTTGTTTTTCCAGAGATCCTTTCTTTTATAGCGAATTGCTTCACGTAGACGCCTCATTACATCTAAATAATACTCTTTGTTGACGGTCTGCTTTTCTGGCAAAATTTCGTGGTGTACAATACCGTTGTAATCAATGAAAACCTTCAGCATTACCTTCTTTTTCGACTGAAAACGACGTGGTTTTTTCGGCTTTGGCTCATCGGGGAGTCGCCATTCACTCGCCTGATGTCTGGATTGAGTGCCGTACTCATAAACCCACGTCTCGTCACCAGTAATGATGCGTTTGATGATTGCACGACGTAATCCCAAATCATTTACGATAATGTCTTGAACAGATCCATAAGCAATGTGTAAGTCATCTGCCAACTCTCGAATTGTTAACTTACGATTTTCACTCAACATTCTTTGTACTTTATCAACATTTGCGTCGGTTTTTAATGTCGACGGCCTACCACTGCGATCATCATCATTGATGGACTCACGTCCATTGGTAAAGCGTTCATGCCACTGATACACAGCTCTTTTCTTTAGAGCATCGTTGCCGAAACACTTTTCCAACATTTCCAAAGTCATTTTGCCATTGAATACATTTTTACACAAAATTTAATACACACACTTTGTTGCAAAATTAAATCCATTGCAAAAATCGAAATTCGCAAAAAAAACAGATGCACTCAAAATTGCGTTACATTTACAAGTGTCAAGCTAGAAAGCTGAAATTCGCAGGGAATATTGTTAAAAGGTGTGACAACCTACAGAAACGAAAAAAATGTGAATCGGACAGCAGGGGGGGCCACACGGTAATGATTCCGGGAACTTTTTGATCAAGGTGATAATCATTTCAATAAATTTATATTATTACCCTTTATAATATGCATAATTATTCGAACGAAAGTATTTTCATTGTCTTACTTTTATCATTAAAAAATACGTATTCTATTCGAATAAAAATTACTATATGACATTTTATTTCAACTTGTGTCGTTTTTCTATAAATTTAATTTGTTTTTTATGCAATGTAGATATAATTTAGGAGAAAACTATTTTTAAATAAAATATTATTGTATCTTGTCCTATCTCTAAAAAGTTTTTCTTTACTTTTAATATAGTTTTATAACTAAAGTTATATCAAACTTGTAGATATTTTTTAGTTAAAGAACTTTTCTCTTTTTATTGTTTTCGTCTCTTGTGTCGTTTTTCCAAAAATAAAGTTCTCGACACCCTGCCTAATTTTACCAGCAATAAATTTTGGTTTGAAATATCTAGTTAACGAATTCAACCTTCATTTTGCCCTCGGAATGCAGGCATCTTGATAGGTGACGTCACGACTAGCGGCTTACGGCAATGTTACAACAAAGAGCGGGACTTACGGCACGTACTTACAGCTGTTACGGTGGTTATATTTCACGTAAGAGGTTAGGAAGGAGTAATACAAAATGTTGGATTTAACATATCACTTATAATTATTCATGCTTAATAATAGGTTTCCAAAACAATAAAAACGACTTCCAACCGATTGGCAAAGAAAAAACCTAAACATTTTAAATTTGCAGTGCAACTGCTTGTTTTTGAAAAGACGATAAATTTTTGGATTTTATCGTCCAAACGATAAAAATTGAGTTCCAAGCGTTTCCAAACGATTTCCAAACGATTCAACAACAAAATTTCTGGAAAACATTAGAAGTGCTGTGCAAGCGTGAAGTTACCCTGACGGACCAAAGGTACCGAATGGAGCCTCTACAAAGTACCTGTAAAGACCCCATTGGATCCTCATTCGGTTCCTTTCTAAAAAAATCAATGAAAACGCAAAGTCGACTTTTAAATTATTGAAATTTGCATTCTACGTTAAAATTCCCTGTAGAAGGTCACGAAATAATCGCAATATTTTTTTTGTTTTGCAACGCAAAAAGTTTACATAAATACAAGGGATATAACGCCTGTTGACTGCTACTTATAGTACAGGCGATGCGCTTGAAGTGTAGCAGTCAACAGGCGTTATACATTTAACATTTTTTAAAACTTTTTACCGTTGCAAAAAAAAACTATTGCGATTATTCCGTGACCTTCTATAGGAGTTTTTAGTATAGAATCCGAATTACAACAATTTAAAATTTGATTATGCTGTTTTTTTTTTTGTTGAGTTTTTTAAAAAGGAACCGAATGGGGACCCACTGGGGTCTTTACGAGTACTTTGTAGAGGCTCCATTCGGTTACTTCGGTCCGTCAGGGTAGCGTTCCATTTTTGAAAAGGCGACACCGCTAAAAATTTTCCTACTAGCACTGAGTGCATACGTATCTGAATGCAAAAATATGCACAGTTCAAAAATCACGTTGAGCATTTTGAAAAAACGTGAAAAAGAAGAAAAAAAACGAAAATTGAAGCAAATAAATCAGGTAAGCATTCCTGTTTGAATACACCAGGTAATAAATAATGCCCAATATGTCAAACACATTTTTTGTTAAGAGTTGGATATTATTTTTCTGAATAATATGCACAGGGATTCCCCTGTATATATCATTATTCACTAACGCTTTTTGTAATGCAATCAAGTCATCCCATAAGAACAGTGTGGCTAATTGTACATTATGGGCAAAGACTGGCTTTTGTCTCATCATTCACGGACTGGACTGCAGCCAAGTGCCCCATGGGGTGACCTGCAGCTTAAGGTGTGATCCGAACCACCAGAACCTCGGTAAAGTGACAAAAGAAAAATTTCCAGAGGTACCGGCTCAGGGATCAAACCCCGGACCTCTAATGTGAAGTTCGAGTGCCTAACCAGCTGAGCCACCCATGCACTTTTTATCTTATTATTATTGCTTGACTGTATCCAGTTGGCACACAATTTTCCGACGTCTTTACGACATCGTTACGACATCTTTACGACATCCTATGTCCATGTCGTTTCGGTGTCTTTGCGATATCGTAAAAGACATCGTCAGATCATACGACTTATTTACTATATCGTAAAGACACCTTAACGACATGGACATAGGATGTCGTAAAGTTGTCGTAAAGATGTAACTATGTCGTAAAGACGTCGCCAAACTTGGGGCCCACTGGGTACTTTAATATATACTTTAAACTTTATACTATATACTTATTGCTATATGCATTATGCTTCTTATTATTACTTATACATATACTTATTATTATTTTCCTCTTTTCAAACTTTTCCTCGGGTGAACCCGGTTTTTTATCATTCGGTACGATGTTTGAAATCTCTCGCGATCATGTAGGTACAAAATTACGAGCATGCACAGTGGGCCAGGCGACCCGGTTCCGTGGCCAAAAGTCGGAAAACACATTAAAATATACAAAAATGAATTACGAGGTCACTTATGTATGGTTTTCGAAGGTGCTGATTCCAAATCTTATATCGGAATTTAAAAAAACAAAATGGCGGATCCAATATGGCGGACGAGTATTTAAAAAAACTATTGCATCTACTTGAAACATTGTACTCATATCTATGGCCTTTCGAGAGCGCTGACATCGAATCTGAAGTCAGAATTTTAAAAAGATGGCGGATCAAATATGGCGGACGAGTGTTTCAAAAAATTATTGTATCTACTGGAAACGTGGTACCTACGGGTTTTTGAGGGTACTGATTACAAATCTGTAGTCAGAATTTAAAAACTAAAAAACATTCAGACGACTCAATATCGAGAACGAAAATACTTCAAATTATTTAAAGAATGATCTACGTAAAATGAAGCACTTATTTATAATAAGGTACCTACCACAAGGGTTTCTTAATTTTTATTCGGTTTTTATTTAACTTTATTATGCTTATGCGCTTTTTATTTATTTTATTTTAATTTTTAATTATTACAACTGTAGTGTTTGGGGTGCTTTCTGTGTGAGTTTCCCTAGCCTCTTACCTTAAATTCCTTCATCATCCGATAATTCTATATCGCCTAAAGTATCAAATGTTTGATGGATACCTGGCAAATCGTTGTTTTCGTTCGGACTTTCTAGGTCGGGATGACATTTTTTTTGGTGTTCACTGTGTCCGCACGGATTGAAATATTGTGTTTAAAATTTGACAGATTAAATAAAAAGCACTAAAGGACGTTTGTATACATCAATATGTTTATAATTATAAAGAAAGTTTATTTATAAACTGATAAAATAGGATATTACCATTCGAGTTTTAGCACTTTGCAGATAATTTTTGGTTTGATGCATTTCAGATTTTTTGATTCGCGTATATTGAGCACTGACAACAATTTTGGACTAAATCATACACGCGAGTAAGTTCGTTTATGAAATTTTTGTGTAGAATGCTTTTTATTTTTTTGGTCCTCGCTACGTCCACACGGAGTTATATATCGTGTTCAAGAATTAGAAAGTTATGCAGAAAGCACTAAGGAAGTTTGTATATATCGAAATGTTTTTAATTACGAAGAAAGTTTTCTAGTAAAATACTATAGAAATAAGAAATAAACTTTTAACGTCGATAAAGTAGATGTCCAAGTCTCATTTTGAGAAATGGGCGTCTTCAAAAAATAATAAAAATTTTCTAATGGTAAAACATTCTTGTGAACTTTTTGTACTGATGTAAAAAATTTTAAGTTGATAACAAAACTTATAAAAATAAAATTTCGCCCGTGGGCGAAAGACAAGGTGAGCCCGACACTGAGTCCCGCCGGTCAGTTCTCTGTCAACAGTAGTTATCAGCTGATCGATTAAGAATTAGACGTCAAAAATTATGGAATTTAGTTGGAGAACTCCGAAGAGTACATTTTAGCACATTGCTGCTGTTGGTATGTTTCCAATTTGAAACTTATCTTTTATTTTTAGGACCAAAAAAATGAAAATCATTCCACGCAAAAATTTCATGAACACACTTAGTCACGTGATCTCGACTTTATCGACGTTTCTTTTTTTCTCCGCTAGAAGTCGCTAAAACTGCTCCAAAAATTATGATCGGTTACTTGTGTCCAGATACTTATTTGTTGATGTGCAACGAATTGCAAATTTTATTGCTTATATTAATTTTTTAAAGGTTTAGGGTATTTAGTCCAAAATTGGTGTCAATCCTCAATATATGCGAATCAAAAAATATGAAATGTATCAAACCAAAAATGATCTGCAAAGTGCTATAACTCGAGTGGTAACATCCTATTTTATCCATTAATAAATAAACTTTCTTTAAAATTATAAACATATTGATGCATGCAAACGTTCTTTAGTGCTCCCATCTGGTAGCAACACATTCAAACGTAGCGTGTCAGTGAGTCGCCTCTGCTACATGTTGCGTAGGTCAGCCTAGTGTCGAGCCGAAAATGCACGAGCATAAACCCGAGCAACCCCCCCCCCCCCCCCCCCCCCCCCCCCCGACTTCACGATTCGTTTGCGTTGGCTAACTGGCTCTTAGGAGTTTTTAAGTAAATGGAATTTTGTGATGTGTCAAGAGAATGAAAGTTCATGGAAAACAAGTTCTGGACAAGAAGGCGACAGGCGCTCGAGAACGAATAAAAGTATTGTCCACGCTGTGAGGTCAGGTATCAAAAGGGAAATGCGAAACTTGAAAATACCAAAAATATAGTTAGATATCTCTTGAAAAATGAACTTAAGTCTTCATTTATAGTTTTTCTCTCGGGTTGCAAATTTTCCAGTAAATAAATAAAAACGGATTTTTTATTGAAAAAACCATGTTTTTCACATTCAACTCGCCGTATATAATTCTTTTATCAACGAATCAACAAATTTCTTTTTGAGTTTTATTCGTGACACTCTAGCGGAGGCTACAGTGTCGAAAAAAGCTGAAAAGTTGATTGCTAATGTTTTTTTTCTACCGAACGAAAACCCACGTTTTTAGACGTTCACATTGAAAAAGTAAGCGAGGAAGTTTGAGCTACAACAAACTTTAAGCGAACGAATTTTCCGCCAATGCCGCCGGAGCGCTGACGAGTGCGAGCGAGTGGTTTCGCGTCGCGAGCTCGTAATAAACTTGCTCTAATTATGAAACTAAAAACCCAATCAAGTTGAGATTTTCCAAAAAGTTTGCCAATACATTGGCGGAAAATTCGTTCGCTTGAAGTTTGTCGTAGCTCAAACTTCCTCGCTCACTTTATCAATGTAAAAGTCTAAAAACGTGAGTTTTGACTCGGATAGAAAAAAAAACATTAGCAATCAACTTTTCAGCTTTTTTCGACATTGTAGCCTCCGCTAGAGTGTCATGAATAAAACTCAAAAAGAAATTTGTTGATTCGTTGATAAACGAATTATTTACGGCGAGTTTAATGTGAAACATGATTTTTTCAATAAAAAAGTCCGTTTTGATTTATTTACTGGAAAATTTGCAACCCGAGAGAAAAACTGTAAATGAAGACTTAAGTTTCTTTAAATTATGTACAAGATTTAGAAGCAAAGTTTCACAATTTTGCCATATCACATAATTTAAAAAGAGTTAAGGTACATAATTCTTATCAAGCCTTCTCGTGCAATTTTGTTACACAATTTTTTTAAGTATGTTGGTTTATAAAATGTACTTTCAATTTTGAGTAAGTTCAAGAGATGTTCAGAATTGGGAATATTTAGAAGATTATAGGCAATTTTGTAACATTTTTAATGATTTTTTTAAATTTTGATAAAAATTCAAGGCAGTTTAACAATAGTTTCAAGACTTTAAAACGTTTTAAATAGACAAGAAATATTCAAAATTTTCCGCAAATTTAAAAATATTTCTTGATTTCTTCCAAACTTCTTAAAAATCCCTAAACATATTTTAAAAAGACTCGAATCTTTCCTAACACTTTTTAAAATCCTATAAAATAAAATTTCTTTTTAAAACTCTTAGAATCTTTTGTGATACATCTGCTATATCTAAAGAAATCTTTTTTTTATAAATTTAAAAAACAAACTGATAGTACTTAGTTCCTTGTGTGTGCAATTTTTACAAAATATTTAATATTTTAAAATACTTATTTCAAAATTTAGCTTTTACAATTTTATTGTAATTGTAAAAAACTGTAATTGTAAAATAATTGTAAATAATTGTAAAATAAATTTAACCAAATTTATTTTATTGAGACTTATCTCACGATTTTAAAAGAACAAAACAATTCTAAGGTAAGTCTTTGTAGCAACTTCATAATTAACGAACATATTTTTATATTACTTTTCCTTGATTCTGGGCTATAGGGTCAAACCTGGTAAAAAAGACCGTCGTGAAATTTCAAATAAAAACTGTACAGTACATAAATTATTATTTGAAATGAAAAATAATAATACTTTTATAAATATTCCTAAAATATATTTGAATATGATACACAGTGGGCTTGAGGTTTAAACTTTATGATTTTTCCATTATCTCAAAAAAGAATGAACAACTTCTATGTTTATTAATGTATTTAATTTTTTCTTCTATAGATCATTTATAGAAAATAAAGTTACTTAAATTAGTCTTAGCAGAATCTAAAAATTATGAAAATGAGCTAAGTTAGCACGAGCTGAAGTGAACAAAACTGGTAACTTTTTGTTTTCGAAAAATGTACACTTTTCTAATTATTTAAAAAACTGAAGAACCAACAAATTTTTAGAGAAGAAAGAAAAAAGATGCGCCTGGAAATTGTATGCAACAGTCCTCAAAATTAAAATTCGAGTATTTTTTTCAATTTACTTTCAGCACATTTCTTCTCAGGCAGAATCCTCGCTTTTAATCGCAAGAAGTTCAATCATTTCCAATTAAAATAAGCAATGAAATAATTTTTGAAAAAATCAAAAAGAAACATACATCACTGTATGCATGAGAATATAATTTTTTTACTTGTAATAAGTTGTATGCAATTTAAAAAAAGTTTGTTTTAAAGCATATATATAATTTGTCAAATTATTTCTAAAAATTTGGCACATAAATAATAAGAAAAGTCTATAAACGAACGACTTTTATACTTTTTTTTGCGAACAATAAATTCCTCAATTTACTCGAGTGTGACAGAGTAGTAAGGGAACTGACGTCAATTAAACATCCATAATTAATGAAAAATTTTCATTTCTCCATTTGAGTACAAAAGACTAATCATTTGATAAAAATGAGCAATAAATTTTTCTTTGAAGGTGGTGGGGGAAGGAGTTTTATTAAAAAATGTGTGGGATTTTTTAACATACAACTGCATCAAATTTTGACCGTTCTTATTTTTATTTTTAAGTGTATTTCATTCTACCTTATGTTTAGGGCAGAATCATATACTAAAAAACGACAAGAGAAATATCTATTTCTTCAGCTGGTCAATAAGATTGAGGCCAAATCTGTACAACCGTTTGTTAACATTTTAGAAAGTTTTTTGTATAATTTCGAAGGCCATTCTTAATAGTATTTTACTAACTAATGAAGATATTTTTATAATTTTATTCCTGAAATCTTTCCTTAAGATCAAATATGATACTAAAATCTCGCAAAAATTAAAATCAATGTATATCATAATAAAGGAAAATGTAGGAATATTGATAAAAGTATTATTATTTTTCATTATTCAAATTGATGTATACAGAGTACAGTTTTTATTTGAAATTTCATTAGTTTTTAAGATGCTACATACAAAGACTTACCTTTAGAATTGGTTTGTTTCTTTAAAAATTATGAGATATTGCTTTAAAAAATAAATTTTGTTAAATTTATTTTACAATTATTTACAATTACAATTGTTTTAAATTAGAATAAAATTGTAAAAAATAAGTTTTGTAATATTGTGTTCAAGTTAAAAACATTTCGGCTTTTTCTCTTAAAATTCCCAAAATTGTGATTATAGTCTATAATAGCACGGAAAGGGATGTGTCAAAAAACAGTCTAAAGGGATTAAAAGATTTTTATTTTGTAAGATTTAGTAGATTTTAGTAGATTATTTTGTAAGATTTTGTAAGATGTAAAAAAATTGACTTCTAATCTTCTAAATCTTTCCCAGGAATTTTAAGAAAAATAGTTTTATCTCCTTGAAATCTTCCGAAATTCCATTAAAGTTTCTAAAGTTTATTTTTAATTTTTTCATTTTCTCTCAAAATGCATGTTTAAAAAAAAAATTCGCATTATTGGGATCTTTTTAAATAATCCCTTAAATTCATCTTTTTTTAGATAAATATTAATTCTTAGGTTAAAAAATTTAACTATTCTGTCGACAATTCGCTTTTTAGTTGTTAAAAATTGATTGCAGATATCCAGCACAAAATTTGAAAAATTTTAGACCTAGAAATCTTGTCTCCTATATCTATTTACATTAAATAAATTACAATTTCTTTTTCGCAATTAGTCTAATGATTCTAAGGTAAATTGTGATTTCAAAACCATTATACGTTTGAGGAGCAGCTAGAACTAGATCGTAAATCGTGAAGTCGGGAGAGAGCGGATTCCGACTCGTGCATTTTAGGCTTTACACGAGGCTGGTCTTCGCAGCATTGAAGGACCAGTCCACAACAGTGATCCCAGATCTGAACAGAGAAGTGGTCCAATACTATCATAGGTCTATGTCCGTGTGAATATAGTAGGGGACTATGTAAATGACTTGGTTGCGCGCACAACCCATTTCCCCTCTTCTGAATTTGAAAACTCGAAGGTGCACGATTGCCGGTCAGAACACTTGCGCGATTCTATTTATATCTCTATCCGCTTTCAAATAAAATGAAGAGATTGAGATTTTGATATTTACAGATATCGATGCTGACGAATCTCATGATTTGAATACTTCGCGCGCCTCTTTATATGTGTATATCTTGAAGTTACGTTATTTTAAGTATAA
>NC_046659.1:42355451-42357726 GCF_010883055.1 Belonocnema kinseyi
ATACATACATAAAATATTAATGATTATATTAGAATAGTCTTATTTATATCTTGATCCGCATTTGAAAGAAATTAAAGAAATTGGCGATTTCGAAATTCATCTCGTTTGGATAAAAACTCAATTATTTTTTTGAAAAATTAATTATTTTGTTGAAAATGTAACTATCTTTTTAAAAAGTTTTCTTTTCTGTCAAAAGTTCATCTACTTTGTTAACATTTTTTTTTTTTTTTATTTGAAGGTTCATCTCTTTCGTTGAAAATGTAAGTACTCTATTGAAAATATGATTTATGTGTTAAAAATACATTTTTGAAACTGACAATTAATCTATACCATTTTTGGTTACAAAATCATGTATTTTGTTAAAAAAGTTTTTAACATTTAAATTTTTCTAAATTTATTTTTGTAAACTACATCTATTTTAATTAAGAATTAATTCCTTTAGTTGAAAATGCATCCTTTTTGTAAAACTTTTTTAAATTTAGTTTGAGATTATGCTTTTAAATATAGATTAAACGTTTCATCTTCCGATAAAAATTGATCGTTTTAGTTGAAAATTGATCTATACGGTTTAAAGTTGATGTGTTTTGTTGACAATTAAGCTATTTTGCTGAAAATCTTTTATTTGCAGTTATAAATTTATTTTTTAAACTAATAGTGTAACCGCTTTTCGTTGAAAATTGATCTGTTTTGTTCAAAATTAGTTTTTTTATTGTGGCAAGCTTGATTTGTAAAATATTGAATGTACCCGATTAAAAAAATTCGACTTGAGTTCGACTTGGTTATGTCTTGAGTTCGTCTTCAAGACATCAATGCCTGGCTGCGTCTCAAAACTGAGTCGAGACATAAGCCTTCGTCTTACTTTTATGGCCACGACAGGTAAAACGGCGTTTACTTGTCTTGAGCCGAGCCCTGTCTTGGCTAAGATGACGTTTACTTGACTCAAGACGAGCCTTGTCTTGGCTGAAATTATCAAACCTTTTTTGACTCATAAATGAGATTAAAATTCATAAATGAAAAATTTGTAATTATTAAATTAGTTATTTTTAATTTGAAAATTCAAAATCGTTGGGTCTGAACGAGTATCACCCTTAAATATTTTTTTCAAAAAAATTAAAATGGTAACTTTCCAAAAGGATCTCCTAAACCGTTAGAAATTCGTGAAAACAAACAACATTTTCGATATCATCGTCAAACAAGTATAATGCAAATAACCAACTGTCAATAAGTTGATTCAAAAAAAAATATATATATATATATTCTTCTAGAATCAAACCGAAGGGCCTATGACAAAGCCACCGAACCAAGGGTTTCTGCTGAATTATGGTTACAAAAATGAATGGGCAGTCGCGGACAATTGTCCAGGGGTGGTCCCGAAGGAATTAACCCCAATCGGAGGTACGAAAACCGTGCCGAAAGCTGAATAGCACCTGGATGAGGTGTCTAGAACGGTGACTCTGGGATACCGGGCGACCTCTCAAAGTACACAGCCTTATCCTTGCATGCTATGTCAGCGGAACGCCTACTCTGCCACAGCTAGAACAAGCCGGCAACAGAGAAAGAGAGGCAACACTAAGACCAACCGCGGGCAGGCATCCAACAGATGAAGAGCGATGCTTTACGACCCGGAGAAACATCAACACCAAGGTTTCTCTCAAGCCTAAAAATCTGGCTGAAATGGATGACAAGCTCCGTGGAAATTTTTCCGGAGAATCCGACCTCTGGGCTATCAATTATTGTGTGTATAATGCAGCGAGAGCTTTGGCTGATGCGAACCGTAAAACAAAACCAACGGTTGATCATAAGTCCAAAAGACGAATGCATCAACTCACCATAAAGATAGGCTGGGCAAGACAGTACGCGTCCCGCATTCAGTGTGTGATTGACTACATCACATCTGGCCGTAATTTTACCGCCAAGGTTCGAAAGTTCGCGCGCGAACTCCGGACCCGTTATCACACACTTAACAAGTCAAAGCTAATGACCATCAAACAGCAATTTGTTGAGAGAATACGGATAATATCTGACGCTAAGAGAAGTCTAGAGCGCAGGTAGAGATCGGTCAGAGAAAATCAACAGTTTGTCTCTGACCCATCTCGACTCTTCGAAGACCCTCCAGTTACTGTCGAACACCCACCCAAACCAGAGGAGGTCATAAGGACAACCGCAGGATTTCGCGTAGTCGTACATCAATAAGTGACGAACCACGTTCAGGAAGGCCCGTAGAAGCAAGTACTCCCGAAATCATCAATAAAATCCACGATATGGTGTTGAAGGA
>NC_046659.1:42357826-42390335 GCF_010883055.1 Belonocnema kinseyi
ACGCAATAGAGTGGTCGCCTCTGAGGCTCTTTTGGCGCGCATAAGTCGGAATCGTGAGGAATTTTTTTGTCGATTTGTGACTGTGGATGAAACATGGATACAACATTACACTCCTGAGACAAAGGAACAATACAAACAGTGGATTTCCACAGGCGAACCAGCTTCAAAGAAGGCAAAGACCGTAAAGTCAGCTGGTAAGGTTATGGCTACAGTTTTTTGGGATGCACGTGGAATTATACTTATTGACTACTTGGAAAAGGGTAAACAATCACTGGTGAATATTATGCAACATTATTAGAGCAGCTGAAGGAAGAAATTAAAAAAAACGACCACATTTGGCGAGAAAAAAAATTATCTTTCATCACGACAACGCCCGAGTTCACACATGCTTCGTTTCAATGGCTAAAATTGAAGAACTAAAATTCGAATTGGTCGAAGACCCACCGTATTCACAAGCTTTAGCCCCCAGTGACTTTTTCTTATTTCCAAACTTGAAAAAATGGCTCGCTGGACAGAGATTTCCAGACAACGAGGACTTCATTGCCTCTGTAAGTGCTTATTTTGAGGAACTTCCGAAAATGCACTTTTCTGAAGGATTAAAAAAACTTGAAAAGCGATTGACCAAGTGTATAGAGCTCCAAGGAGATTATGTTGAAAAATGAAAAAAAATTTACCCAAAAAAAATTGTTTTTTTACTTCATTCTAAGGACTTATTGAACTACCCTCGTATATCGTTCGACAATCCCTAGAGCTAGATGTAGTTGCTCTTTGTTTTTAGCATAGATCTTAAGATCGTCCATATAAAATACATGAGTGACCTTGTACTTTCGATCTGCAGGTTTGCCGCACATGTACCCGTCGGAATAGCGAAGTGCTGGAGATAGTGGCAATAATGTAAGGCAAAAGAGGAATGGGCTCATGGTGTAGCCCTGAAAGACACCTCTCTGAAAGGTGACCTTGTTAGTTGTCACACGCTTTATGCCAGATGAGATAGAAAATCTGGTTTGCCAAAGCGGCATCAATTTCTCTATGCACGTAACTATTTGCGGATGAACCTTTAAGATTTTTCAAGAGACAGATGATAAGTCTATGGGAGGTCGAATCGAAATCTTTCCGATAATCAATCCAGGCCATCGATAGGTCACGCTAGTAGAATGCTGCATCTTTGCAGACACATCTATCGATGAGCAGGTTCTCCCGACATCCGGCTACGCCTTTTTTTGAGCCTCGTTGTTCATACATTTCTTGCCACACAGGTTCAATTGCCCGAACAATCCTATCATTTAGGATAGCTGTGAATTTCTTATAAAGTGAGTTCAGACAAGTTATTGGCCTGTAATTCTTCGGGTCAGCTAAGTTCTCTATTCTCGGCAGGAGTATTGTGCGCCCTTCCACCAACCATTCCGGAACCGGCTCTTCCGACTTCAAATATGCGGTCAAAATACGGACCAAATGCTGATGGGTTGAAGAAAACTTCTTGCATCAGAAGGTTTTGATACAATCTGGTCCCGGTGCGGAATAGTTCTTGATCCCTCTTAATACTTTTTTCACCTCCTCGGTAGTGATGGGTGGGCATTCTTTATCAGGTGTTATGAGGGCAACACATAACTCCTTGAAGCTATTAATATTTTCTGAGTCTTCGTCCAGTCTATGCTGCACTTCGTAGACTGCTCTCCAAAATACTTCGACCTCCTCTGGTTTGGGTGGGTGTTCGACAGTAACTGGAGGGCCTTGGAAGAGTCAAGATGGATCAGAGAGAAACTGTTGATTTTCTCTGACCCACCTTTCGCTCCACTCTAGACTTCTCTTAGCGTCAGATAGTATCCGTATTCTCTCAACAAATTGCTGCCTGATGGTAAGCAGCTTTGACTTGTTAAGTGTGTGATAACGGGTCCGGAGTTCGCGCGCGAACTTTTGAACCTTGGCGGTAAAATTCCTGCTAGATGCGATGTAGTCAATCACACACTGAATGCGGGACGCGTACTGTCTTGCCTAGCCCATCTTTATTGCAAGTTGATCCATTCGTCTTTTTGTCTTATGATCAACCGTTGGTTTTGTTTTACGGTTCGCATCGGCCAAAGCTCTCGCTGCATTATACACACAATAATTGATAGCATAGAGGTCGGATTCTCCGGAAAAATGTCCACGGAGCTCGTCATCCATTTCAGCCAGATCTTTAGGCTTGAGAGAAACATTGGTGTTTATGTTTCTCCGGGTCGTAAAGTATCGCTCTTCCTCTATTGGATGCCTGCCCGCGGTTGGTCTTAGTGTCGCCTCTTTCTCTGTTGCCGGCTTGTTCTAGCTGTGGTACAGTAGGCGTTCTGCTTACATAGCCCCTTTTTCGGAGTAGTTCAGCATGGTTTCGCAGACGTTGCTGCGAAAAGTGCGATAGCTCCAGGTGTTTCCGGAACCATTGTCGGGAGCCCTGCGCGTTCTGTTGTTTCGAACCGCATTTACTACAACTATGTTTAGTGTTGTCATTGTTGTTCCCACGAGAAGCTAGGGAAAGGGGATCTTAGATCTTAGATCGTTTTTGCTCTCGCGTCTTTTTACTCCACTTTTCGACACATTTTTTTTAGTTTGCTTTTCCTCTGAGTATGTCAACTGTTAGTCATGTCTTAATAAAAGCTGCCAACTATCAATTCACATCGGATTCAACGACTAGCCAAATACAAATATGATACGTCAAAATGCAGCAGAATGCAATGTGCTGTTACAAACAGGACCATTTTGCTGACCGCACCAGCCACGCAAATTTAACTTTATTTCGGTCAAATATTTAGTGCCGAATTTGTTCAAATTTGTACAACCAAAATTAAAATTTGTGCATCACCGGAAGTACCTGATTTCCCAGAAAATCACTGGCGGTGACTGCGCAACGTTTCGCTGGCCCCGACATTATCCAAAATCAACTTTATATGGGTACATTATTCTTGTCTTAATTTGTTCAAAATTTTGCAACCAACCTTAACCCCTAAAAACTACCCCCAGTGCAGAAAACACCATGGCAGGCCAGCGAAACGTTTCGCTAGCCCCGACATGATCCAAAATTAACTTTGTATGGGTGCATTATTTTTGTTTTAATTTGTTCAAATTCATGGAAACAATTTCAACTCCTAAAAACTACCCCGCGTGCGAAAAACCTCATGGCGGTGCCAAAAAAACGTTCAGCTGGCCCCGTCCGTATCGATAATCAACGTTATATGGGTGCGTGATTTTCTTTTAATTTGTTCAAATTTGTGCAACCAATTATAACCCCTGAGAACGACCCCCTGTTGAGCAAACGTTATATCGGATCCAGCGAAATGTACCGCTGGCTTTGTTCAAATTTATGCAACCAATTACAACCCCTAAACACTAGCCCCTGTGCGGAAAACACCATGGTGGAGCCAGCGAAACGTTTCGCTGGCCCCCACATCATCCAAAATCGGCTTTATATGGGTGCATTATTTTTTTTTTAATTTGTTCGAACTTGTGCAACCAATTTCAACCCGTAAAAGCTACCGCCCGTTGAGCAAACGTCATATTGGATCCAGCGAAACGCACCGCTAGTCCCGACATTATCCGAAATCAACTTTATATGGGTGCATTATTTTCGTCTTAATTTGTTCAAATTTGTGCAACCAACGTCAACCCGTAAAAACTACTCCCTGTGCGAAAACCACTATGGCGGGGCCAGCGAAGCGTTTCGCTGGCCACAACATTATCCAAAATTAACTTTTAATGAGTTTATCATTTTCGTTTTAATTTTTTAAAAATTTTTTAACCAATTTCAACCCCTAAAAACTACCCCCTGTACGAAAAACATCATGACGGGGCCCGCGAAACGTTTCGCTGGCCACAAAATTGTGCAAAATTAACTTTTAATGGGTGTACTATTTTCATCTTAATTTGTCTAAATTTGAGCAAACAATTTCAACCCCTAAAAACTACCCTCTGTTGAGCAAACGTCATATCGGATCCAGCGAAACGTGCGCTAGTCCCGACATTATCCAAAATCAACTTCATATTGGTGCATTATTTTCATCTTAATTTGTTCAAAATTGTGCAACCACTTTCAACCCCTAAAAACTACCCCCTGTGC
Source organism: Belonocnema kinseyi (assembly GCF_010883055.1). Taxonomy (NCBI): domain Eukaryota; kingdom Metazoa; phylum Arthropoda; class Insecta; order Hymenoptera; family Cynipidae; genus Belonocnema; species Belonocnema kinseyi. Next base: position 42,361,911 of record NC_046659.1, read on the forward strand.
GAAAACCACTATGGCGGGGCCAGCGCAGCGTTTCGCTGGCCACAACATTATCCAAAATTAACTTTTAATGAGTTTATTATTTTCGTCTTAATTCGTTCCAATTTGTGTAACAAACTTCAACCCCTAAAAAACAACCATCTGTTGGGCAAACGTCATGTCGTATCCTGCGAAACGTACCACTAGTACCGACATTATCCAAAATTATCTTTATATGCCTGCATTATTTTTGTCTTAATTTGTTCAAATATGTGCAACTAATTTCAACCCCTAAAAACTACCCCCTGCACGAAAAACATCATGACGGGGCCCACGAAACGTACCACTAGTACCGACATTATCCAAAATTATCTTTATATGGCTGTATTATTTTCGTCTTAATTTGTTCAAATTTGAGCAAACAATTTCAACCCCTAAAAACTACCCTCTGTTGGGCAAACGTCATATCGGTTCCAGCGAAACGTGCGCTAGTCCCGACATTATCCAAAATCAACTTCATATGGGTGCATTATTTTCGTCTTAATTTGTTCAAAATTGTGCAACCACTTTCAACCACTAAAAACTACCCCCTGTGCGAAAACCACTATGGCGGGGCCAGCAAAGCGTTTCGCTGGCCACAACATTATCCAAAATTAACTTTTAATGTGTGCATTATTTCGTCTTAATTCGTTCCAATTTGTATAACAAACTTCAACCCCTAAAAAACAACCATCTGTTGGGCAAACGTCCTGACGTATCCTGCGAAACGTACCACTAGTACCGACATTATCCAAAATTATCTGTATATGGGTGTATTATTTTTGTCTTAATTTGTTCAAATTTGTGCAAACAATTTCAACCCCTAAAAACTACCCTCTGTTGAGAAAACGTCATATCGGATCCAGCGAAACGTGCGCTAGTCCCGACATTATCCAAAATCAACTTTATATGGGTGTATTATTTACGTCTTAACTTGTTCAAATTTGTGCAACCAACTTAAACCCCTAAAAAGTGAAAGTTACTTGGATGATTCATTGTAAATGATTCTTCAATGCTTTTTATGTTATGAGCTGATCAGTCACTTATTCGCTGATTAGTTTTTTACAATATTCAATAACACAGATATTAAGTTTTAATTTTTCTCTATTTTGCAACAAAATTTAATTATTTGGCTCATAGTAATGTGATTAAATATTTAATTAATTTTCGTCGTACAAGTTTATTTATTTTTAACCTATCTCTATTACAATTATATGATTTTTTGAAATGCTTATGATGTTGTGGAATGAGTATCTGAATTCAATTTTCAGAATTACATTTACATATGTTTTTTTAAATTATTGTAAAAGATTATTAATAATCCAAATGTTTAGAAATGAAAAGCAAATAAATTATTATTCGAAAATTGAGTTAATGATGTAAATGAGGATAAAAGTTACCGCGCGCTTGCGCGCGCATATATTAGTCTAGTTTGAATTAAAAAACCAAAAAAATCATACTGATTGACACTCGCTTGTCGCTCCGTTAGGCTCGACGTTCAGGCTACTTCGGAAGAATTCGTTTCGAGTCACAGCAACAACTGGATTGGTTACGGTGGACATTCTTATTTAAGATAAGTAAATATCTAAATCAATTGTTTACAACAAATGAAAACTTTTAAGCTATTGTAAATAATTCTTTTATCACGAAGTAGACATATGCACTTTGCAGTTATTATTTGTTATAGACAATTGATTTGCACATTGATTAATTTTAAATACGTGCACCAACGGTGACCAATCCTACTGTCGGCGCTACACATGTGTAGTGCGAAAGGATACTAGAATTGGAAGCACTGCTATCTAGCCAGGCTCGACCTCTAGCGACTATGATATACAAGCTAGAACCAGGCTCTGGGTCCCCGGCCTGGCCCAAGCATGGAAACTGTAAGTAACTTGTGGATTTCCACACGGGTAAGCATGAAAATTATGTACAATTAAAAAACAGAATTCCGAACTACCTCACTTTTTGGCTCATTAGAGACCAAAATAACCAATGAAGAAAGAGAGAGGAAAATGGAAATCATTATATGAATTCAATCAAATTTTATTGTTTGATTCAAACATTTTTCTGCTCTCACCCTTTTCCTACTGCTAGAGAACCAACCTATTTCGGAGCCAATTCAGACGTCTTTATTATGGATTACTTATCGGAAAATTACAATGTCTGATTAATATATTGTGTTGCTAGTTAAAAATCAAACATAATACCTGTAATTTAAAAAAAAACGATGTAAAAAGGTTACATTATCTAATTTTCCATTTATCAGTAAAAGAAGTGAAAACAATATATAAATTATTCACTATAATAGGAATAAAAAGCGATAATTTAAAAAAGAATTATTAGTTTTCTTCTGATGCAAAAATATTTAGTTTTGTTTTTTAAAAAATACCCTGGTATTTTTAACAGGTTCCCACAAATTACCAATGATATTTCCCCATTTTTATCAATCCATTTGAAAATAATAATAACATCCAAATTCGATCTATTCAAAATATTATTAAGAATTAAAAAATTATAATGATCAACTTCCCATGTATAGATCTATACATTATAATCCGATATTTTTCACACAGTACATCACGAAACTAATTGAAATCCTGTTAAAAGTCTCAAATACAGTTTAGAAAATTAAGGAAGTTTTATTTTAATATATAATAAAAAATGAAAAATTAAAAGTTAATATATTAGAAAGACAACCTTTCACAAAAATTTCTTAACAACATAAGAAAATGCAATTCTCGGTGAATATTGGTAAATTAATTAAATTTTTTCATTTAAATAAAAATAATGCTAGTGAAAAATACGTGGTGCAGTATTCTAAGTCACGAGGCCAAATAACGTTCATTTCGTACATGAAAACTCTTAAGACACTGCCACATTTTTGAAATCATTCCATCCCACTTTTTAGAGGGAGAGAGTCGCATTTAATTAAGACCCTTTTTTGTAAATAGCGTTGCGTATGCCAGGACAAATGACACAATGCATCGTAAAAGGCACATGTTGCAAGAAACATAGAAAAGGCCTTAGTAAAAAAAATTAAGATAAATTCAGCATTATATTTTTTTCTCGTAAATAAAATATTACAAAGGTAATCACTGGTAAGTAGATAAGAAAAATTATGCACATATTTGATATATGGCATCTTCCTTATGCAACGTTGAGTTATAATGAGAAGGTATTGGTTTTTTGCTAAAAATTACTTTTACGGATTTCATCAAATGTCAATATTTTAAGGCCCCCTGAGTAAAAAAAAGTCTTTGCATCGGTGTATGTCTATCTGTCCGTCGGCGTCGTATATCGGATAACTTTCAAAAGACTAATCAGATTGGATTGTGCTTTGGCACATGCTTTTGGAGACCAAAAAGAAAGATCAAGTTCGCAACTTTGCATTTTTATTTGCATTATTATGCTGATTTTTAACTAGCATAAGAATCTTAATCAGACGTTGTAGTTTTCCTATAAATAATCCACGATGAGGAAGTCTAAATTGGCCCCGAAACAGGTTGATTTTCTAGTGGTATAAAAATGACGGTGATAGGAAAATGTGAGAGGTCGGTTTTGATTGACTCTAAACTCATGATTTGTTCTAATGTGTAGGTTTTGTTTATGAATATTTTATGAGTTCTTTTAATTGAGTCTAAATAAGTTTTACCTGAAATTCTTGAAAAAAGTCTGTTTATTTAAACATTTGTAAAACGCATGTAATAATCGCCAACAAATATGAACTTCACTTGTTGAGCTCTTGAGTGGCAGCAGCGTAATTTGTAAGAGGACCATTTCGCTGGCCCCACACCCATGAAAATTTAACTTTTTTTCCAGCCAAATATTTAGTGCAGAATTTTTTCAAATTTTTACTACCAAAATTAGAATTTTCGCATCACCAGAAGTACCTGATTTCCCAGAAAAACACTGGCGGGGTCAGCGAAACTTTTCGCTTGACCTGACATTATCCAAAATCAACTTTATATGGGTGCATAATTTTCTTCTTAATTTGTTTAAATTTGTAGTACCAACTTCAACCCCTAAAAACTACCCCCTGTACGGAGAACACCATGGCCCCGAAATTATCCAAAATCGACTTTATATGACCGCATTATTTTCGTTGTAATTTGATCAAATTTGTGCAACCAATTTCAACCCCCAAAAATCTACCCCCTGTGCGGAAAACACCATGGCGGAACCAGCGAAACATTTCTCTCGCCCAGACATTAATCAAAATTAACTTCAAATAGGTTATTATTTTCGTCTTAATTTGTTCAAATTTGTGTAACAAACTTCAACCCCTAAAAAACAACCCCCTGTTGAGTCATATCGGATCCAGCGAAACGTACCGCTAGTCCCGACATTATCCAAAATCAACTTCATATGGGTGCATTATTTTTGTCTTAATTAGATCAAATTTGTGAAACCAACTTCAACCCCTAAAAACTACCCCCTGTATATAAAACACCATGGCGGGCCAGAAGAACGTTTCGCTGGTCCTGCCAGTGTTTTTCTGGGAAATCAGGTACTTCTGGTGATGCCCAAATTCTGATTTTGGTAGTGAAAATTTGAAAAAATTCTGCACTAAATATTTGGCCGGAAAAGAAGTTAACTTTTCGTGGGTGGTGGGGCCAGCGAAATGGTCCTCTTACAAATTACGCTGCTGCCACTCAAGAGCTCAACAAGTGAAGTTCATATTTGTGGGCGATTCTGAACAAATCTATTTAGACTATAAGATTTTTCAAAAAGGAAAAAAGATTATCTAAAAAATGTGATGCGTTTCTATAATTGCTAAAATATATTACATGCCTTTTACAAATGTTTAAATAAACAGACTTTTTTCAAGAATTTCAGGTAAAACTTATTTAGACTCAGTTAAAAGAACTCTTAAAACATTCGTAAGCAAAACCTACAGATTAGAACAAATCATGTTTTTAGAGTCAATCAAAACCGACCTCTCACATTTTCCTATCTCCGTCATTTTTATACCACTAGGAAATCAACCTGTTTCGGGGCCAATTTAGACTTCCTCTTCGTGGATTATTTATAGGAAAACTACAACGTCTGATTAATATATTCTTATGCTAGTTAAAAATCAGCATAATAATGCAAATAAAAACGGATGTGTATATGTGTCATTACATGTGAGATTTACAATTAAAATTTTTTTTCTAGAAAACATTTTTTTCGCGTTTTGTGTTTAAAAATAATCGACACGTATTTTTTTATTTCAATGCGATACTCGAAAATTTCAAGATGTGATTTTCCAAATTTAGCAATCGGGAAATATCATTTGTTTTCAATCTTTCACTGTAAAAGAAGTTTTGAATAGAAAAAATTATTTTAGTATTGAAAATGCGTATTCACCCTCAAGCTTTGCAAAATATTATAACACACCTCCTGTTGTTGTTTTTTTTATAACAGACTTGGAGTTTTCATTTCTCCATTCTCAAATTTTTGCGGCATGTTTGAGAATCTTGAACAATAATTTTATGGTGAAAAAAACGAAAAAAAAATGTTCCAAGTTCAAAAAATATAAAATTGATTATAAAAATGCACGATACTGTTATGAAAAAACACAACAGGAGGTACGTTATACTATTTTGCAAAGCCTGTGGTTGATTGCATATTTTCAGTAAAAGAATAATTTTTTCGATCAAAAATTTCTTTTACAGTGAGCGCTAGGGCGCGCGACTGTTGGCCCTCGCGCTTCGCGCTCGGTCTTTACATTTTCGCTTATTCTTGCGCAAACCATTTAAAATTGAGACTCAAAACATCCAACAGTGTAATTTTGTGCTTGTGAATTCTCTTTTATTAAAAGAGTTTCGCTCGAAAGTTTGAGCGCGCTTACGGCACGCGACTGATGGCTATCGCACTCCGCGCTCGGTCTTTGCATTTCTCCCGCATTCGTGTACAGACCGTTTAAAATAAAAAGTCAACGGACAGACAACTTTAATTTTGTGATTATAAACTCTTTTTTGTTAAAGCTCTTTCTTCGCACTCGGTTTTGTCCCACTTTTATATCAAATATAATACATTTTTTATGTAACTCTGCCTGGGATTGCTTATTTAAATATTGCAAAACAAAGCACAAATTGTATTTAAATTGCATTCTAAGCTGCGCTGAAACATATTTTTATCATTACAATTCATAATATGCATACAAATCAAATTATACTAATTCTTATTTCCTTGTTTATATCATTTTTTATATTTTTAATCTTGTCTTTTACGATGAAATAAAAACTATTATGCAAGTGCATATGGTCTAATACAGGAACCTATATAGGGTCATATATAGGATGCTTTGTCCTCTTTCGTCTGTTTTGTCCTTTTTCCAAAAATTTTATTTTTTTATTTTCAATTTTATTTTTTACGACTAAGTCAAAAATTACTTGTCCTATCAAAAATTATAGCTCTTTTTTGGATAAACAAGTCTTGTCAGATTTTTTTTCTTAGCTTTTGTCGTTAGTCCAAAAATTTTTTATTTTTTAAATTTTAATGTTGTTTTTTACGACTATAAACAAAAACTTCGCGTCCTCTCGAAAAGGGGTTCATTAAAAATTTGTAGGTCTTTCTAGGGTGCGTATTTTTAGCTGATTCATTTTTTTCGTATCTTTCATAGTTTGATAAAAAAATTAAATTTTTGGATTTTTCATTATTTTTGGTAAGATAAAATTTGAAGTGTTCAACTTCTCTACCAAATTAGAAAATTTGTTATGATAATCTTGCAAGTCTTTCAAAAATCAACGTTTTTCTTTTCTTGACTTTTTTCATATCATGCGTTATTTGGCTTAAAATGATTATTTTATTTTTTTGGATTTTGAAAATGCTCTGACTCTGATAATTTTCTTTTTATAAAAAAAGTCAAAGGGGTAGATTGTTTGAGTTTCTGAGTACTATGAATAGCCGTACATGGAATTTCGAAATCTTGAAAAAATGTGGTTCCAAAAATTTTGAAAATGCATTCCTCAGTGAGAAAGGGATAAACACATAAAAATTATTCTTCATAATAAGAATGAAAAGCTATAATTTTATTAAAAATACTTATTTTTGTTAATTATTCAACACCTTGATATTTTTAACAGGTTCTCATAAATTATTATCAATGAGATATTTTTCTCCATTTTAATTTATTTCTTTGAAATTAATAATTTTCAAAATTCGATTTCTTCAAACATGCTGTGTGCTAAAATACATTAAAAATGTCATCCTGGGTACTAATTAAAACTTAAGGTGGCTCATAGAATATATATGTTTTTTTAATTTCAAAGAAATTTGCATTTTTTCACATATGTGGAAAGACCTTTTGAAATAAAAAGTCAAAGCATTGACAACTGTACTTTTGGTGATTGCAAATTCTCTTTTGGCTTTAGCGAACACATTCTCATCCCGTATCCCGTACTTCGCACACGATTTTGTTCCAAATGTTAACTTTTCTACATCATATTAAATACTTTTATGTCAAAATGTATATTACATTTATTTATGTAGGACCTTGACTTGGGGTTTCTCATTCAGATACTGCAAAATAAAGTACAAATGGTATTTATCATGATTACTCTAATATTGGTTTCTTATTTTTAATTAAATTTTCTTCTTCACTAAGCTGAAACATGTATTATTTCAATACATGTATATAAATTAAATTCGTAATATGGACCGATATTGAAACATACGAATTTTTGCCGTGTTTTTATCATTTCTTTTTTAATCTTGCTTTTCACGATTGAAAGAAAATTGAGTCATTTTATTTCAAAATTATTTTTAACAAATCTGTAGATCCTTCTCGGGCGAACAAATTTTTCCTAACTTTTTTCATACCTTGTATCATTTTTTAACAAATTACATTTTTTTATTTTCAGGGCCGATTCCACCAACTGTGATTAAATTTTAATCATTGATTAACTTAGTTTGATCAGCAGATTGCGTTCCACCAGCTCTTAAAAAATGATTAAAGAAGTCTAATCGTCGATTAACTTGACCGGTTGTATAAGGAAGATGCCATATATAAAATATGTGCATAATTTTTCTTATCTACCAGTAATTACCTTTGTAATATTTTATCTACGAGAAAAAAATATAATGCTGAATTTTTCTTAATTTTTTTTTTACTTAGGCCTTTTCTATGTTTCTTGCAACACGTGCCTTTTACGAAGTATTGTGTCACTTGCCCTGGCATATGCAAAGCTACTTACAAAAAAAGGGTCTTGATTAAATGCGACTCTCTCCCACTGAAAAGTGGGATGGAATGATTTCAAAAATATGGCAGTGTCTTGAGAGTTTTCATGTACGAAATGAACATTATTTAGCCTCGTGACTTAGAATACTGCACCACGTATTTTTCGATATCATTATTTTCATTTAAATAAAAAAATTTAATTAATTTACCAATATTCACGGAGAATTTTATTATCTTATCCTGTTGAGAAGTTTTTGTGAAAGGTTATCTTTCTAACATATTAACTTTTTATTTTTTATTTTTTATCATATATTAACATAAAACTTCCTCAATTTTCTAGACTGTATTTGAGACTTTTAACAGGATTTCAATTAGTTTTATGATGTACTGTGTGAAAAGTATCGAATAATAATATACAGATCTATACACGGGAAGCTGATCATTATAATTTTTTAATTCTAAATAATATTTTGAATAGATCGAATTTGGATGTTATTATTATTTTCAAATAAATGAATAAAAATGGGGAAATATCATTGGTAATTTGTGGGAACCTGTTAAAAATATCAGGGTATTTTTGAAATAACAAAACTAAATATTTTTGCATCAGAAGAAAAGTAATAATTTTGTTTTAAATTATCGCTTTTTATTCTTATTATAGTGAATAATTTTTTGTTGTTCACTTCTTTCACTGATAAATGGATAATTAGATAATGTCACCTTTTTACATCGTTTTTTTAAATTACAGGTATTATGTTTGTTTTTTAACTGGCATAACATTCTATTAATCAGACATTGTAGTTTTCCGATAAGTAATCCATAATAAAGATGTCTGAATTGGCTCCGAAATAGGTTGGTTCTCTAGCAGTATGAAAAGGGTGAGTATTTAAAATTAATCAATGTGCAAATCAATTGTCTATAACAAATAATAACTGCAAAGTGCATATGTCTATTTCGTGATAAAAGAATGATTTATAATAGCTTCGAAGTTATCATTTGTTGTAAACAATTGATTTAGACATTTACCTATTTTAAATAAACGAGTTAACCGTAACCAATCCAGTTGTTGATGCGACGCGAAACGAATTTTTCCGAAGTAGCCCGAACGTCGAGTTTAACGGTGTGACAAACGAGTGTCAATCAATTTCATGTTTTTGGTTTTATAATTCAAACTAGACTATCATGTGTGCACGGAAGCGCGCGCTAACTTTTGTCCTCATTTACGTCATTAACCCAATTTTCGAATAATAATTTATTTGCTTTTCATTTCTAAACATTTTGATTATTTATAATTTTTACAATAATTTGAAAAAACATATGTACATGTAATTCTGAAAATTGAATTCAGATACTCATTCCACAACATCATAAGCATTTCGAAAAATCATATAATTATAATAGAGATAGATTAAAAATAAATAAAATTGTATAATAAAAATGAATTAAATATTTAATCACATTACTATAAGACAAATAAATAAATTTTGTTGCAAAATAGAGAAAAATTAAAACTCAATATCTGTGTTATTTAATATTGTAAAAAACTAATCAGCGAATAAGTGACTGATCAGCTCATAACATAAAAAGCATTGAAGAATTATTTTTAATGAATCATCCAAGTAACTTTCACTCTACAATTTTCTAAAAATTTGAGATATTTATAACATTTTAAACTATTCAAGGGAAACTAGAAATATATTCGCACAAAATTTCGCAATCAGAATTAAGATACTCATTTAACATTGAAAAAGTTTACAAAAATAATGTAATTGGAAAGGGGGTTTTTTAAAAGTTCACTAACGTTTATTCTAGAAATTATGGCTAATATTCCATTACTTAAAGTTAAAGTAAATAATCAATTTATGTTGCTTAAATAAATCAAATAACAATATAATCTTTATGTAATTTAATATTGTGAAAAACATCAGCTAATAATTAATTAATCTGTTCATAACGTGAAGAGCATTAAACTATACTTTTCATTTAGACGTTGAAATTATTGTTGTTCTACAAATTTTTAAATTTTCGCTTTCATTTCTGAAAATTTGATTGGTTAGTAACCGTTTATAATAAAAAAAATTATGTAATTGAAATAGGGATGTTCTAATATAAATCAAATTTAATTATGAAAATTATTCCCAATATTCAATTATATAACCATCGAATAAATAATTAATTTATGTTACTTAATTTTAAGAATCTAAATTTTAATCTTTATTTATGTCAATATTTTTAAAAAAATCATCTAATTATTAAATAATTATTTCCCAATATGTGAAGCATTCAACTATAATTTTCATTACAGCATTAAAATAATTTTTACTTCATATCTTTTTTTTTAAATTTGAAATCTGATTTCTAAAAATTGGATATCATAATAACATCTTTAACTAATTCTAGAAATCATAAGATTTTATAGAATCAATTAATAATTCGTTATTTAGTTCACAACATAAAAAGCATTAAACAATCATTTCCATGGAAACATTCTCATAATTTTTAAATTATATTTTCCTTAAATTGGAAAATACTTTTCTATGTATTTAATTTATTGATAACCTTTCAAACTAATTTCAACCAAATTTATATATATATATATTTACTTATACATTTTAAAACTGAATTTTGATACTGATTCCACTCCATAAGCACAGGGAAAAATATATAATTATAATAGAGATATTCTATAGTAATAAGGAAATTCTATATGATGCAGACGGGATAATATAGGCGCACAGTAAAATAAGAATCTGAATTTCAGTAGAAAAAGGCGGCTGACTTTCAGATGTAAACAAAAGGATCATTCGCCAGTTGAAAGTCAACTGATGATGATAACATGACTTTAAGTAACGCGCTTGGTTGAAAGTCAACTACTTTATGTACGTAAAATGTACTTTATAGCTTCATTTAAGGCAGAAAGATTGTTGACTTTTCGTCAACGCGTGGTGTGAAATGAAACTTATAGATTAATTTAAGTGAGCTGATTGTTGAAATTCATAAAATTTATGCGCTATCTTTCAGTTATTAGGAACATGAAATTAATATAAAATTAAAAATTGAATAATTTTATAAAATAATTTTTTTTTATGCGAGCACTGAATAAATTCTTCATAGATGCCTAATATATCCAGTTGTTTTATCTCCAAGTCGATGAGATTAGTAGAAGAAAAAAAGAACTTAATGACACTAAGCAAGGCATTTATATCCATTTCAAGCTACCAGGTACAGAACGTGAATATTCAATCCCTTTTTATATGTCTTTGTATCATACAGGTACGATTATTCTATTTATAATCGAAAGCCGTTATAGATCTGAGTGTATATATCAAAACAGGAAACGTTGACAAAATGACTACCATGAGCTCAGTGTTGATCGGTACTATCCAACACTATCGACGCCATATTGGCTACTCTCAGCTGCTCTCTTGGCTCCTCTTCTAAAATCGCCGAAATCCGTTAAAGTCTTTGCGCATCGCCCCATCGCATTTTGCGCACGCCTTTCTGCCAACAGAAATTGAATTTCAGAGCACACGAATGAAAATCATCCCTATCTCAACATACCTGTCAGTTAATTATCATATTACTCGTATATCAGATATGAGACACTGCACTTTAGTTCCATTTCTGGTTGAAATTAAGTGACTTACTTAATTTAATGCAAAAATGAAATTCATCTACATTTAAAATTCATCATCTTGTATTACTGTGCACTTTCAGAGAATATTTTAGGGGACAATTCAGAGATGAAGCGTGATGACAGCACAACTGCGACGTTGAACACGATGCGTTAGTAAACTCAATTGACAAAGTCTGTGACACTGAGGTTAGGGATATAATTAAGAAATTGAAAAACGGTCAGGCTGTTGGGGTAGACAGTATTAACGCTGAAATGCTTAAACACTGTGGCAAGTATATACCACATGGACTGTGCGAATTGATAAATTTATGTTTCGAGATGGACGTAGGGTAATGAAAATAACAGAAGAGAAGATTTGAGAAGTCTAAAGTGGGTTTATGCCAAGAAGGTCATGTACGGATCAAATATTTAGCTTAAGTAAAATCACAGAAAAAAGTTTGAGAGTAGGGAAAAAGTTTTCTGTGCATATGTTGATCTAGAAAAACCTTTTGACAAGGTAAATATAAGTAAACTTTGGGAAGTCCTGAATGGGTATGGAGTCAATGGATGGCTCCTACAAGCTATAAAAGCAATATATATAAGTAGCAAAACGAGTGTAACGGTAAAGGGGAAATTTGAGTGACTGTTTCGATATTATTCAAGAAGTGAGACAAGGATGCGTTATACGTCTTCATGGTTATTTATATTATTCATGGGCAAGTGCTTAAGAATGGCTCTTTTCGACGAAGAAAGTGTGGATCTCGAAACAGTAAGGATACATGGGTTAGCGTTCGCAGATGATAAGGTTGTTATGGCAGAGACGATCGAACACTTCTAAAGAATGTTAAATAAACTGAATGCAAGTATGAAGGGCAAGGGCCTCAAAATTAACGCAAATAAAACAAAAACTATGGTGTTCGAAGGAAAGAGTGAGAAAACACTATGCAATATTTTATTAAATGATGACAGAATTGAACAAGTTGATAAGTGCGTATATCTTGGTAGCTTATTTACTAGGGACAGGAAGATAGATGAGGAATTATATAGACGCATAAACGAAGGTAATTAGGTTATTGGTAGAGCAGGGTCCCTTATCAGAAGTAAAAATGTATCAAATAGAGCTAAAATGGCAATACATAATTCTATATTAGTACCGACTGTACTATGCGGTAGCGAGACATGGACCTATCAACAAAAAGATAAGGGTAAAATTAATGCAATTGACATGAGATTCTTGCGTATAATATGCGGGAAAACTCTGATGGACAAAGTGAGTAACGAGATAAATCTTAAATAATGTGGTACAGAAGATACGCTAATAGACACATGGGAAAGAAATCGGTTAAGATGGTACGTGCCTGTTGAGAGAATGCCAAATGAACGACTAACGAAACAAGTTTATAAAGGTAAAGTAAATGGCAGTGTGCCCAGAGGCAGACCGCGGAAAGAATGGTTAGAATGTGTCAATGAGACCCTAGTTAGAAGAGACATAAGAAGCCACCGAAACACGAGAGCGTGCATGAAAAAATGTATGGACGTAACAGAAGCTAGAGAAGTATGCCAGGACAAAAAAGTATGGCGGCAAATAGTTAATAAAAAGAGTGTCAGTAGAGTAAATGACGCCTGAAACAAAAGACCTTGGACACTAATAGCCCCAAGTGGGGAACCTTACATAACAATTTTATGAGGATCTTTGCTTGGGGTGATTGATAGAGAGATTGATCAGCAACCTGCGTCGGAGCCGTGTTGCGGAACGAACGTGTAATTTAAATAAATAACACGAGAATTTTGATCAATCTAAAAATTGTATATCCCTGCCTCATATTACTCCTTTTCGCACCGAGTGAGTCGCACCTACCCCTAAAAGGGAAATGGCTTAATGGTGTAATAATAAAGAAAACAACTAAATAATCAATTTATGTTACTTAATTTAAAACGTCTTAAATTTAATCTTGATGTGATACAATATTGTGGTAAAAATTAATCATCTAAACATTGATGAAATAGAGAGTGGGAAGGTGGTCGTGGGGGCTAAAGCGTCGGCTTTGGACCCACTCCTTCGGTTTGCGGGTTCAATTCCTGCCTCGCCCTCTGGAAGAGCCTCGGCGGCCCATGCGGTGAACACTAGCCAGGAAGCGACTTGTTCGTCTCCAGAGAGTCGTGGGACCGGTACCTCTAGAGAAAAAGGTTTTCTCTAAATACTTAAAGCTGTTGACCGTCACAATCATTAGAAAGAATTATTTTAATTGAAATATTTGGACCAAAAATAAATTTATATTATAAAAATAATACCCAATATTCAATTACATAGCCTTAATGAAAATAAAAAATTTATGTTACTTTATCGAAAACAAATTATATTCATTTTTCTAAAAAAAAACCCAATCCGTCAATAGTTAGTTACTCGGTTCATCATATAAAAAGCTGTAAATAATTACTCGTACTGAAACATCAAAATAATTTTGACCCTATATTTTGCTGAAAATTTAAATTATTAATAATGTTCAGTGACATCTTTACTGGTTTTTTGAAAGATGTCGGATTTAATTGACTCTATTATTAAATTTGTTTGAAGAAATTTTTTATTGGAATTGGCGTCTTATGAAAATACTTCATTATAAAACATGCATTTCTTAAAGTATTAGATTGGCAAACGTAGGACTCCTATCCCTGGTAGAAACGTTTGCTAATCTAATACTTTAAGAAATGCATGCTTTATAATTAAGTATTTTCATAAGACCCCAACGCCAATGAAACATTTGTTCAAACACATTATTAATAATCTTTTAAAATCATTCCATAAAAAGTAAAAACCTATTGGCATATGTATGTGTATATATATATATATATATATATATATATATATGTGTGTGTGTGTGTGTGTGTGTGTCTTAATTGAAAAATATAAATGATTCTTACTTTATATCTTATTCTAATCTTGAAATTGCATTTCTGGAAAAATATATTTATTTTTTTAGTTTACCTTTTAAACTAATTGCAAGAAAAATTGAAATATATGTACACGTACTTAAAAACAAATAATTCAGGTAGTCATACATTTTACGTGTATTAAAAAAGTTAATCCCGCTCAATAATACATAAATTGCACTTTATAATATATTTCTGCGGTGTGTTATGAGTCCATTGAAGAAATGGAAACAAACTTCAGTTTGTAAGCACATTCACAAGTCGATTCCTACTACACGGAGAAACCTTTTGCTGCAATATTTGCTAAAAATCAGACTAGATCTTACTATTTTTAGTTTGCAATGGAGGGACATAGCAGAACTTTTGTAATTACTACTTCGAGTAGTAACTAGCAACTACATGCCAAACTACAAAATTCATTAGAATAAAATTTAAAAATGTTTCTTTTATTTTAAAAAAGGTTTAAAGTATTTACAAAGCTCTGTAGTAATAAACCAGCAAGCAACGCCACTTACAAATTTCGGCAGAAGAAAATTATAAATTTCTTGCATTAATCCGTGCAGAAATAACCCGATTTCATACTTAATACTGATCTGGCCCCGATCGGGATTCCCGACCTGGCCCTGATCGGTAGAATTCTGTGGCCCAGATATGGGCCAGACCAGGCCAGAGCGATTTCCTACCGTAACGCCATCCCCATGCGCTCACAGAATTAGTGCTGATATTTTATTTTGATAGTGCAGTGAAATTGGATTATTATTCGCTTATAATATTTTATAAATGATTGAAAATGCCTAAGGCAAGTAAGCCACGTGTTCGGAGGAACCGAACACTAACCATTATACCTCGAAACCTGCGTGAGGAAAATGAAAGTAAGTAATTAAGCTCTGGGGCTAATTGAAACCTAACCTCAAATAAAGTGATCATCAATTAAGTTTCATTTTTTTAATCAATACGAATGAAATTATTATAGATGGAAATGTAAGTGATCCGGAAGTTATCACTATCCAACCCGTTTAATTGATGAATTTGGACGAACCAGAAAATTTGGATCCACTTGAAAACGAATTTCCGGCTGATATCAACGCAGTTTTAGGTAAAATCATTTTATCAACGAAAAGTCAATCATTTTACCAATATATTTATTATATATCTTATAATGTTTTATACTATTTTATTCATTTATATTAATTTGTTATCAGTTTAATGCAGAGTTAAAGTGAAAAAATCTGTTATAAAATATGTTGACTAATAATAGTCAAAATAGATAATCTCCAAAAACAGTGATTTTGTCATAATAGAATATGTGATAAAATCGAAAGTGCCTTTCAGATTTTTTTAAAATAATAAATTCATTATCAAAATACATTAAGGACACCTTTTCATAACATGAATTTCGGAATCAAGTAGTAGAATAAAAACACCAATCGATCAAGTGCTCCCAACAAGAGATCCTTACTCAACTGCGCATGCGTTACACTCGACGTCTAATTGGTTGCTATTCGCGCGCAGTTTAAAATGCTAAAATATATTATTTCTCTTCTTTATCATAAATAATGGCTACCAATTAAAGCACTTAAAATTAAACTCTTGAATTTTAAACTTTTTAAATTGAATTGTAAGAGTTTTTTAATTTAAAAAGGTTGTATTCAATTGCTTAATAATTTAAACGTAAAAAATGAAAGGCTCTAGCACTTTTCAATTGAACAACTTAACATGAAATGCACATAAACTGCAAAATTTAGAATTAAAAAAAATGAGTTTAAAGAGTCAGATTTTATTCTAAAAATATAAATTCACGTCATCATTTTCAAAGGTGTAAATTAAAGAATCAATGAATTAAAAAAATTTTAATTATATTATTCTTAACGATTTTAAGCTAAATAAATTCACGTTATCATTTACAAAGCTGTATATTAAAAGAATCAGTGAACTTTAAAATTGTAAAAATTATATTATTTTTAACAATTTCAAGCTAAATACGTTGAAAATGTAAAAAGTAAATTTGTTTAACTTAACACTTCTTAAATTGAAATTTACATTATTCTTATCCTAAATACTTGAAACATCCTTGTAAGGCTTTAAAATTTTATTTCAAAATCATGAGAAATGTAGAAGTTGTTTTAAATTTATTCAATGTTAAACTTATTTTAAATTTTTTTTAGAATTTTTAAATATTTATTAAAATGAATAGAAAGTTCCCTATAACATTTAGAAACCCTTGCAAAATTAAAGAAAATTCTTAAAATCTTCCACATTCTTTTTTAACAATTTCGGAAATCTTAAAATATTTTTGAATATTATTTTTAAATAATATTCCAAACTGTCAAATTATTTTCAATTTTCCTACGAATCGTACCAAGAATGTTTTATTCTTTTGAAACTTTTAAATTATTTGAAATCATTGAAGCTTTAAATTAATTTGGAATCTTGTTAAAACATCTAAATGCGTCTTAAAATAATTCAATTTTTTCTGCACAATCAATAAGTTTTCAGTTGCTATTTGAACAACTAAATACAACAATTTCACTTACAAATGTAACTTTTTTTTTAAAGAACCATCGAAATTGTAACGTTCGATGTTTAAAAGCTCTTCCAAATTTTAACGATTCCAGGCTTTCTATATTAAACAATTCAGTATAAAATTGTTAACTGAAAAATATTTGGTTCCAATTAATTATTCTTAAAGGAACAGTCAAATATTGCTAAATATAAAATAATTATTCTTTTTTCTTTGATTAAAAAATGTTTAATCGAATGCATAAAAATTGATTATTTTAAACTGAAACAACATTTTGAATTTAATGAAAGCCTTTAAATTACAAATACATTATTATGAAGTTATTTTTAATTTAAAAATAGTTTATAAAGTTTTAGGCAGATGTCTGCATTATTCAATGACTAAGATTTCGAATTGAAACAGTTAATTTTTTCCACGTTAAAATCTGGAAATTCTGAATATTGACCGGATTTCGAATCGTTTTGTAAAGTGAATTATTGTTCCCTTTTAATACCGAAATTACTGATTCATTTTTAAAATAATTTATTTATATTTACTATTAATAAAATGTAAATATTTTTTATATAAAATTCTCAACTTCAAACGGTTTCAATTTTTAGTTTATTAAGTCTTCAAGACTGCATTTTAAAATTCTCTAAATTAAAAATAAAAACCCAAAATGAAACATTTCTAAAGTAAACGATTTTTAAATTACGCATTGTGAGCTGGATTATGTCATCATTGAAATCGATAATAATTCAATTTATTATTTTAAAAATTTTGAAATCGAACTTAGGCAGATTTGTTTTTTAAATATTTACAAAATTTCCGGTAAAAAAATAAAATCACTGTCATTTCCCGGATTTTCTCTATCTTAACAAATTCCCAGCCATTTTCCGGTTTTCAAGTCCAGGGGCCACCCTGAGAGTTTTATAATTTATTTATTTTACTTTTTTTAGAAGCAGAAATAGCGATCAGTGATAATTCCATGAGCAATGAAAACACAGAAACGACGGAGGAAGCGTCTCTAAGCCATATTTGAACAATTATTGGAAATTCCAAAGTTTGAGGTAGCCGTCGAAAGCAGAAGACCCTACACTAAAAAAATACTTTTTTAAGGTTCTAGTTAGCCAGAATTTACTTAAGGTCATTTTGCTATTTAATCAATAATAATATTTATACTTTATAAATCTATTTTTATTCGAGAAATGCATAAAATGTATTATTATGAGACCGATCGGGCACCGACCGGGCACCGATCGGGAGACCCAACCTGGCCCCAAACTGGGCGTGTGTTTTATCCGCGATCTGTCCCCGACCAGGAATCTCGATTTGGACCCGGCCCGGTCTGGCCTCGACCGGGGCCAGATCAAAATTTCTGCGCGGGAATATCTGCAGAAGACTGCAATATTTGCAAAGGACTATAGTAACGTCGAGAGAGACCGGCGCGGCGCACTGATTTTGTAAGCGACTTAGTAAAAATTGGTGCTGTCAGATTATCAGACGAACAAACATAAACCCGACATGCGCCGTATCGCGTTGAAGGTTACGACACACGTACCCTTTACACAAGCATACGACGCAAATGCAGACTTATTTATTATGGGATTTTGAACTCTTTCGCACTATTATATTCACTTCAATCGCAATTGAACAGTACAAATGATTATGTATAGTTTATACATTATTATATACATGCATGAAGATTATATTACAAGCTCAAACAAAAACATATGATTAAAATAAAGCTGGTGGGAATTGAACACGAGTCTCCAACACGTTAGCATCGGATAAACTAAATAATGAAATCCAAAAATTTATCGACTTTATGAGGTAAATGCTAGCACTCAAATTGATTTCCATTGAATTGTTCATTAATTGTTCACAGTGATGGAATTTTTCAAATTCTAAGCACTATATCTTAAAGTAATCAAATATCCGAATATCGAGGTTTAAAAATATTTTTTACTCTTTGTGGAAAATTTATTTTCCAATTATAACCTTTCGAATTATCATAATTTATTGTAATACGGATCTTTGCATCAAACCAAATTGAGTGATTGATAAATTTAACGGATTTTAGTAGAGCTTTGGTAGGTTGACATCGTTTACGCTTGACTGCACTCAGTCCAAAGCTAGGCTTCCTTACTAAGTCACTAAAATTCGAGAGCGATCTTCCGAATTTGTGTTACTGCATAATATAAATAATATAAAGTGTCATAGTATAATTCATATTCCTACACACAATAGCAATTCCTCTTAGAAATTTAGTCTTTTATGGTATTTTAGGAACTTATTACTTCTACTCTTTGTATATAATTTAATCGTGTCTGTACTAATTTATCATAGCTTACGGCTATTTTATTAAAATATACGAATTATCGCCTTGGTTCCTCCATTTTAATCTAATTTAGTAATTTTTCCAGTACAAAGTTTCTCAATGTATACTACATTATTACCAAGATGGAGGTTACCTCTTACCATATAAAGGAAACAAAGTGAAAAAATTCACTGCCAGTTTTATTCACCCAGTGTCGGAACAATATTTAAATTTTCGTCTACAATTTGTTGCATATTTTAGAGATGACAGGCGGAATAACAGACCGTTCAATCTTTATATAGTTTAATATTCCGAAAAAAATTATACAGTTAGTAATCAATTAAATAGTTCTCAACATAAAAATCAACAAACAATTATGTTCATTGAAACATTCAAATTACTTTCACTTTATATTTTTGTAAAATTATAATTATTAATATCCTTTTACCCTAAGTTTCGAAAAAAATAATAGACATGTAAGTACAATTTTGAAAATTGAATTCAAATACCCATTTCACAATATCAAAAACATTTCGGAAAATATATCATTGTAATATAGATAGGTTAAATATAAATAAGCTTTTATTATAAGACTTATATCAAATTTGCAATTAATTTATGTTGTTTAATATACTATTTTTCTGAAAATTTTAATTATTATAAGTAACCTTTCAAACTATTACGCAAATGATATATTTGAAAAAAAGTATTTTTAACATTAACCAACTTTTATTGCAAACATTATAGCCAATATTCAATTACATCACCTGCACTTAAATAAGTTATTTATGTACCTAATTATAAAAAATTAAAACTAAATCATTATCTACTTCAATGTTGTGAAAAATGAGGCAGCTAACAATTAATTGGACTGTTCATAAATCATAAAATTATAAGCATTGACCTATAATTTCATTGAAACATTAAAATAATTGGTACTCTACATTTTTTGTAATTTTCACTTTCATTTATGAACATTTTGTTTTATTGGTAAACTTTGATACTCATTTCAGAAAAAAATAAAAAAATATTTACATATGTTTTAAAAAATCGAATGCAAATACTCATTTAACAACATTAGAATCAGTTGAGAAATTATTTAATTGAAATAATATAATTGGAAATATAAATTTACTTTTAATATGAAAATTATATTCAATATTCCATTATATAGCCTTTGAGTAAATAATTAATTAACGTTACTTAAATTTGAAAAACTAAGTTTTAATCTTTATTCATTTTAATCTTTAGAAAAAATTAGTCAGCCAGTAATCAATTGACCATTTTACTTAAGGTTGTATGTAAATTTCACAGAACCGCATGGTGAAGATTTCAATGCGCTACTGGCATAGAATTCGTAGGATGTGTGTAAACGTATAGTTACCACTACTATGCCAGCGGCAGATTCGTAGATCGTGAAACGTCGCAATTAAAACCTAACGATGATCAACTGTCATGTGCGTTTCAATAGCTTGGTACAGCAGATAAGCTTAAGAGAGGGAACAGTGTTACTGCTATACGATACTGTTATGTTTATCAGTTTGAAAGTGACTAAAATTTCGATGTTTTTCATTGAATTATTTATGAAACTACACTGTGGAAAAACTTGATATATATATTTCTTAATTTGCATTTTCAAGCAAGCACTAATACCGACATTTTTTTAATTTCTCTACCAGTGAGTTTAATTACTATAAATTAAAATGTGAAGATTGCCTATGCTCTGTTCATGAACTACATGTTAAAGTAATCTTTTTTGACATTAATTGTCCCCGCATCGGTATGGTTAAAAAATCTGAAATTCATTTAGCATATAAATCATTATTTCATTTAAATATAGCTCTTTTTTCAAAAAATTCAACCAGAGATTGATTTTTTTACATATAACCTTTAAAAAACCATTACAATATAATTCTCTTATAAAACATTGAAATATCTTTTCCTATATATGTATATTTAAATTTAAACTTTCATTCTTTTTAATTTTATTTAATCGTCAACTTTTAAACTTATTTCAGGAAATGTGAGTTTTAGAATCAGTTGATTATTAATTAATCAGTTCACAAAATAAAAATCAGGAAACAATTATTTTCATAGAAACATTCAAATAATGTTTACATTATATTCTTCTTTAAGTTTTAAAGCAGCATTTCTATGCGTCTAATTTATCTATAAACTTGGAAATTAATTTAAAACAAATATGAAGAAAATGTAAAGAAAAAAATGGAAAGAAAATGATGAACTTATAATGAATCAAGCGGTTCACTGCATAAAAAGCCTAAAACCATTTTTTCATAGAAATAATGAGCCTATTTTCACTTTATATATGTTTTCAACTTAGTCACTTCCTAACAATTTTAACTATTTATAACCCTTGATACTTACTTTAGTAAAAACGCATAAAATGGATGGTTTCAAATTTGACAATTTTGTTTATAAATGAAAAACAAACCTTTCTAAAAATAAAATACCGCGGAATCGATAATAAGCTAGAGTTAAGCTAGGGCCAAACTTGGGAATCTAGCTTAAATCAAAATAAACTTTATATCTTCAAAATACGGTTTATGAAAATATGGCTTTAAGAAAAGGTACCGCGAAGAAGGTGCTAATTGCTCGTTTTATCAAATATTTCACAGAAAAAAAAATTTATTCTTGCAGGCACCGTTTAGGATACCCCTTATAGAAACAGGTATTCACGAAGCTAACCTCTGTATCTAAGATCGGAATCATATCTACATAGCAAACAGAATGAATATTCTACATAAAGCATTGTTCTTCTTGCGTCTCTTTTGCCAACCGAATGCGCTATGACAAGCTAAAAGTACCTTAATCGTTGTAAGTACAAGTACAAGAGTTCACATTTAGGCTGCGTACTTGCACGTATGCGTACGTCCTCGATTTCACATTATATGATGCAAGTAAGAAATCAGGTAAATGATGTCTCATTTCCGGTATGTGCAGCTTGCACGGTTCCTTTCTCTCTTTTACTTGTAGCTCGAATCACAGTCTCGTTCAAAACCATGCCCCAGATTCCCCAAACGTGCTGGTTACCAATCGCAAAAGTGTTTTTCATGATATTGCTTTGCTTCGTATGTAAAAGAAATATATTGCTCATCATTGTAACTCGGCACGTGCCGGGTGTGCAAGATAATTGCAGATGTATGCAGAATTAGCTATGCGAGATAAAAGACTTTAAAAAAACTGGATTAAGACTTTTAATTAAGAGAAAAGAGAGTGAGATGAAGATTCTTATTATTTTAAATGCACCCGCTTGAATGCTTTAAGTTGTTTAAGGTTTGAGCGTGGCTATGTAGTTGAACTTTGGAAACTGAATTCGAAATATATTAAATTTATATAAACATGAAATATGTTATCTGTGACAATTTTGGATCCTCTAATGGCATTAGTTTACGATAAATTAAATTTTTTAAATATTATTTTAGTACGTTTCTCAGGGTGGACGTTTTCATTTTAAAAAATAATTCCTGGCCATTTCCTGGGTTTCCCTTGTTTTGCACACATTTTTTACGTTCAAATATGTGAGAGATTAATTGACGGATTGTGAGATTGAAAAGGGGAGGTAGATATTTTGGAGGATTGAGACAGATTTGTGTGGAAGTTTATGTGGAGATTTGTGACAGGGTGAGAGGACTGTGTTGATCGGGTTGATAGTAGCAGGGTTGGGTAGAAATAAAGAAAGTCGAAACAAGTACCACATCGCAACGGTAGATAGAGGCAGGGAAGCATAGAAGGCGGGAGAATTTGAATTTGATTCATGGCTAGCGAAGCGAGTACGTCCGCGGAAGAAACAAATCTAGAGCAGGAAGTGTTCAGTACGCCGAAAGAGGAGATCAAGGAAAGGAAGACAAGGGGAAAGTATAAGAAAAACTATAGAAAAGAAAAGGTAAAGAGCAAAAAGCGTTGGTTCAATTGAGTCTTTTATCAAAAGGAAGAGAGGGGTGAGGGAAAGCAGTCAAGAGAAGGAAGATATCAGGGCGAGCGTTAAATATAAAAAAATGTTAAACTCGCCGCCGGAAAAGCAGAGTTTGATAGATAACGAAATAATAATAACGAAAGCGGAGATGAAAGTAAAGTTACGATGGAAGAGGAAAGACTAAAGGAAATTCGCGAAGTGATGATAGTGGTAATGAGGATTTATGAAGAAAAGCAGAAGAAAAGGGAAGGGGAATTAAAGAAGGAAATTAGGCGGGAAATGGCTGCAGTTAATAAGGAAATAAAAAAATGGGAAGAAATCAGGGAAAAGTTAGAAAAGATGATGCAGTCATTGGAACAAAAGCTAAAAAAGCAGGAAGAAGATAATAATAAAAAGGTAGAGGAGATGCAAGGTAGGATGAAGAAACTTGAAAGCTCGAACCGGGATTCTGATGGGGGCGAGAGTGGGAATAAAAATATGAAATGGCAGAGTAAAATAGAGCAAGGAATAGAAAGGAAAGAGAGAGAAGAATGAAAATTAAACTTAGTGATAAAGGGTATAAGATTAGAGGGGAATGAGCTGAAGAAAGGGCTGGACGAAGTATTAAAACGGATAGGTGCTAAGGTAGAGAAAGAGGAATAGCGAAATGTAGGAATGGAAGAGCGAAGAGGGGAGATAATGGTGCTGGTGAAATTAAAGAAATGGGAACATAAGAGGGAGGTTAAGACAAAGAAGAGTTTATTATATGGAAGTCCAGAGAGAATAGAGGATGATTTCACACAGGTAGAAAGGAAGATGCAATATAAATTGAGGAAAATAGCGAAAGATGAAAGAAAAAAGGGAAAGAGAACTTGGGTTAAGTATGCGAGAATACAGATAGACGGAGTGTGGTGGGATTGGGATGAAGAAAGGGAACAGATATTAAGAAATGGGGTGCAGGGAAACTAGGAGAAGAAGAAACCGGAGATAGGAAAGTAAGAAATAGTAGGAAGGAAAAAAAGATGAAAAACGAAAGTAGGGAAGGATGGAAGATTTGTTAGTGGAATATAGCAGGATTGGAGAGAAAGGATAGGGAGTTTATGAGAAATTTGGCACAATGAGATGTAGTCATAATGATGGAGACGTGGCTAGATGAAAAGGAATGGGAAAGAGTAAAGGGAAGGTTACCAAGAGATTACAAATGGCAAGTGAAAAATGCAAAGAGGAAGAATAAAAAGGGCAGAGCAATGAGAGAAGTGGAAGGTAGTGGGGATTGATGTGAATGGTGATATGCAGGAGAAAGCAGAGGAGATGAAAGAAATGATTGAAGAAAATAAAGAAGAGAGTAGGCTGATAATAGGTGGGGATTTCAATGCGAGAACAGGTGACAGAGGAGGAAGGGAATGGGGAGCAGAGAGAGGAAGAAAATCCAAAGATAAGGTACTAAATGGGGAGGTAATTAAATTGTCGTAGAGCTTGAAGGAGTTGGGATAGTATATCTTAAACGGATATATAGAAGGGTATGAGAAAGGAGAATATGCACGCTCAGGAGGTGAATGGGGAACGGTAATTGATTATGTGATAGTTTATGATAAGGTAAGAGAGAAGTTTAAGAAATTAAAGGTAGCTGATTATATTGATTCGGATCACTATCCCTTAATAGAGACATTAGAGGGACAAAAAAGCAATAGCAATATGAATAAAAGGGGATAAAATGTGGGATAAATGTGACAAATGTGATAAAAAGGGGGGGGGATGTGGATGAGCATATAGAAAAAATGATAGGAGAAATAAGAATAGGATTGGAGTGCACAAACAAAAATGAAGTTAGTAAAGGGGGAAATGGAAGTGGATGGGATGCGCACTGTAAAGAGAAAAAAAGGAGGTCAGAAAGGAATTAAGAAAGTGTAGAAAAGAAAAAAGTGGTGGGGAAGAATAGATGAAAAAAAGAAAGAGTATACTGAGTTGTGCTATCAAAAAAAGAAGAAGAGAATAAAAGGTTTGAGGAAGAGGTGGACAAGGCTAGGACGGAAGAAAAGGTATGGAAGGTAGTAAATAGAGAAAGAAAAAGAAGAAAAGGAGTAAAACAACATATTGAAATGGTAGAATGGAAGAAATATTTTTTGGATTTGCTAGGAGGAGTAGAGAGAAAAGTTGTAAAAGGAGGAAAATATGGTAGAAAAAGAGACGAGGAAGAGGACATATCAAGGGAACGAATATTTAAGGTTTTAGGAATAATAAAGGATGGAAAGGCACCTGGTATAGATGAGATTCCAAATGACGTATGGAAATATGGAGGGGAGGAACTAGAGGAATGGGCATGGATAATGTGTAATAGAGTATGGAGGGGAGAGGGGTAGCCAGAGTTATGGAAAGAAGGAATAGTTATACCAATAGTGAAGAAAGGAAAAGGAGCTTAAAGATTATAGGGGGTGACCTTGATGCCAATGTAACTATTTTGTCGGAGAGATTGAAGATAGAAGTTGAAAAAAAAAGATCGAGTCACCGAATCAAACAGGGTTTAGAAAAGGAACGAAAGTAATGGACAACATCTATGTTCTGAACCATCTAGTAAATAAGAGAATTAAAAGGGAAAAAGGGGCAATGATAGCAATGTTTGTGGGCTTAAAGGCGGCGTTTGACTCATTAGACCGAGGCGAAATAGAAACAGTTATGGTAAAAAAAAGGGATAAGAGAGGGATTAATAAAGAGAGTATCAGAAATTTTTCGAGAGACTAAAAGCAGGGTAAAGGTAGGAGATCGAGTAAGAGATAGTTTCTGGTTGGTGAGAGGTGTGAGACAAGGATGTCCTTTGAGCCCACGTTTATTTAATTTATTAATATCAGGCGTGGAAGAAGAAATGAAGAGAAAAGGTTGATGCGGAGTTAGGATAGGGAAGGAAAAAATATATATACTGGCATACGCAGACGACATAGTGTTGATGGCAGAGGATGAAGAAGGGATGGCGGGCTTAATTACAGGATTAGAGAAATACTTAGGTGGGAAAAAGCTGAATGTAAATGTATAAAAGCCAAAGATAATGAGGTTTAGAAAAGGAGGAGGAAGGAAAAAAGAAAGGACAGGGAGATGGAAGGGATTAAAATGAGAACAAGTAAAAGAGTATAAATATTTGGGATATATCTTGCAAACGAATGGAGATCATACAGCTCATATCAGAGAAAGGATAGAAAAGCAGCAGGGGTAATGAAACAGATATGGGGAATAGGAAAAAGAAGGTTAAAAAAATTGGAGAAGGAGAATGTGGTTATTTGATACGCTGGTACGAATGGTATTAGGTTATGGAGCAGAAATATTGGGATGGAAAGAAAGAAAAGATATTGAGAGTTTACAAGAAAGGTATATAAGATGGGCATTAGGGGCAGACTGGAGGACGCCAGGATATATGGCGAGAGAAAAAGCGCAGGGGGATAAGTTAAGTATTAGAGCGGGAAAGACGGCATAGAAATTTGAGACGAAGCTGAGGGAGGGAAAGGGAGGAGAATTGGCGAGAAAGTATTTGATGAAGATAGAAGAGAGGAGAGGGGAGGCGAGCGAATTAATGAGATGGGAAGAAGAAAGGAGGGTGTTCTTTAATGATAGAGAAATAGAAGACGGGACTAGAGTCAACTATGAAGAATTGGAAAAAAGGGAGAGGGAAAGACAATTAACAGAAAGATGGGGGAGGATTGAGGAATCAAAATACAATAAATGGTATAAGATGATAAGAAAGGAAGGAGTGCCAAAGTATTTAGAAAAGGGATGGGGAGAGAGAAGGTGGGCCAGAATAGCAAGATTTAGATTAGGAAACGAGGTAAGGGAGAGGATGTACTAGGAATAATAAGAGAACAGAAAGTTTAGAATATGTGAATAGGAGAAGGAAACATGGGAGCACATATGGAAAGGATGTAGGAGATTAATGGAAGATAAAGGAAGCTGGCAAGAGAATGTGGTTACGATTCTAGGGGAGGATGGATTAGGAGAAGAATGGATGAAGGAGTTGGACGGTGCTAGAAGAGCGAATGAGAGAGAATGAAAGAATGCATGTAAAAAAAAGGCAAATGGAGGTATAAAAAACTGAAAGAAAAAGAAAACGGAAGTCGCTTAGATTAGAAACGTAAAGATTGTAAGTAATGGTAAGGTAAAATTTAAGTAGAAAAAAATACTTTTGCGTTATCATGCTCCCTCTCTCGTTTGCACTCTCGCTTTCGTTCGCTCACTCGCTTGCTAATAAGTCCTAAATTGCGCTATCGCAGGAAATAGAGATAAGGAACTAGATATAAGACTTATATAAATAGTTGTAAACAATTGTATATATAGAAAGTACAAGATTAAAAATATATATATAGATATAAGCGGAAAGATTGTAATGAATGGAAGTCATGTAAACCCTTAGGGGACACATTGTGAATAAAGAAGTACGTTTTTTATGAAGAATACTTTGCGCCATCTCACATCTTGATTTTTATGGTACCAAAAGCAAATTTTAAGAACTACAACACTAAATTACTTACGCATCGAAAGGTTCTCTTCAATTGGGTAAGATTTCATATTGAACTTCTCACACCAATAACAATTTTTTTATATTAAAAGGCGTTCAAAATAACTATAGTAGAGGTCATTTTAGTCGCAATCGTTAAATGATGTTTAACGTGGAAAAATTCGTCAATGTTTTATTTTTAAGGTAGCTGTCTCGCCGAAAGTCAGATATTAAAAAAAAAAAACATTTTTCTATGATTTTAAGAATCAAAATATTATAAATAATGTAAATCAAATAAAAAATGATTTTTCATGCTAAATTTTAAAATCCACACAACAAAATTAATTTTAACCATGTTTTTTTCAATTAAATTTTTTCTGACCGTCGCACAGTGATAAATATGAGAACGAATTCGAGCCACGTGACGATTTTAATCAAATAATAAAAATTTTTTCTATTCTTCTCTAACAATGTTATATTTTACATTTC